>NW_022989846.1:27500-122500 GCF_902827175.1 Gymnodraco acuticeps
TTCTCTCAAGGATACGGTACTATTTTAAAAGCTATTTGCAGTATTGTCCTGGTCGTTGGTGATGCAGATAGGCACATACTTCTGTCTGCCTAATATCAGAGAAGTCCCTCCTGTAGTTATCCTCTGTTATTGTGATTGCTTTTCAAAAAAGGACACTTTTTGCGTTACCGTATTGTCTGTCACTTACTCTGTTTTCGTTTGCCTTCCTTTGCTCCAAAAAGTGCACATTCGTGGGGTAAAATGTGAAAAATATATATTGGGTTACATGTAAAGCATGCCGTACTTAGTTGTATTTACCGTATCGGCCTGTAGTACTCAAGGGAATGTGCATGTATGGCCGATACTTCATTTGAAGCCTTTATCTGCAGATACTGCTGATATCGTTTATCCCTATTTAATTCGGAGAGGAAATTGGAATGATGAAAGACCTCCAAGAAACATATCAAACTTAAAAAAACTCCCAAATAATGGGATCTATTTGGATCCATAAAAAGTGTAACCTTCCAGGCAAGGATGTTGCAATATACTGGTATTGATCAAATGTTAAAATAAACATAATAATCCAGCACCTCTTAAAGGCCCCATGTCATGCTTTTCTGGTTATTACCTTGTGTGTTATGAAGGTTTTTCTGCATGTAAACGTATAGGTCCCCACAAGGATGGTAATGCTAGGCCACACATACCCACACACAGACACACACACTTTATTTGCATGTGTGTAAGTGTGTCTACATGCTCATCAGTATCATAAAAGAGACACAAATGCACAATAACCAATTTTAAATATCTATTAATGTTTTTAGATCCACAAAATATATATTTGTTACCTCATACATGCGATGTTTTCATGCCCTTTCTCCATCTGTCACATGTATGAACGTGAGGCCTTCTTTGCATGTGGCCTCACACACACACCCGTTATTAGCATGTGTGTACGTGTGTGTACATGCTCATCAGTATCCCAGTTGAGCTTATCCTGGTGTTAATCATGAGCCTGGTAGTGTGCATGTTAAGTAAGAGAAGCGGAAATAATGTGGTTCAACAAAGGCCCCCCCCCCGCCCATCTGTTACTGTGAGGAGGAGGAAAGAGAAAATCTGCAAAACGCTGCAAATTGAGTCATGAATATTAAATATAACTGTGAAGAGACCCTGCTGAGATCACCACCCACAGAACAGACCTATACATATATTACACTATATATCAAGAATGTGATAATAATAAAACATAATCTAATGCAGCATCAATGAACAACACAACGAGCGCTTCACTGACGTTTGTACTTGACTTAAAGACACAATGAAACACATTTTCATGTTGAAATAGATTTTGATATCCCTGTGCATGTGATCATTTTATAGCAGCAGTCTGTTTATATCCATGAACAAACAAGATGAAGCAGCACTAAACAACCACATCGGATAACAGCCTCACATCATAATGTATTATAGCAGTGATTATCATCTGTATTGTGCATTTAAACTATTTTAATAATAATATATTACTATTCTTCGCACAGTAATAGGTCAGTGAGTCAGCTGTAATTATGAAGCATCGTGAACCTGACCTCGAGTCATTGTGAAATGTGTTGTGGTTATTCTTACAAGGCATAATGAATACTGAAGAGTGCGTATAACTATAATTATACAGTGCTTAAAGCAGATTATTATGCATGCTAACAATGTTTATAAGATGGGAAGTGTGACTCGAGATTCAAGTGGTGAAAAAACACATTTTCTTTTAGTCAAAATTGAGCTTTAACGCTGTGCTTTATATCATGTGATACTGTCTGTGTACAGTATGAATCTTCATTTGAAGCCAAAATGATGCACAGCGGCAGCATATGTGATAACGACACACACACACACACACACACACACACACACACACACACACACACACACACACACACACGCTCACACTGACCTGCCCTACTCTTCTCATATTCAGGTCAGCAGGGTGACACTGTCTTAAACGGCCAATCAGTCGTGTGTTTTGTGAGAGTATACTGTATGATCGTGTGTGTGTGTGTGTGTGTGTGTGTGTGTGTGTGTGTGTGTGTGTGTGTGTGTGTGTGTGTGTGTGTGTGTGTGTGTGTGTGTGTGTGTGTGTGTGTGTGTGTGTGTCATTGTCAGCGCGTGTGTTTTGCCAAGAGTGCAGTAGAGCAGAAAATGTGCAGTGGTTTGGATTAACATGAAGACAACTGACACACAGCGCTTAAAGGAAAGATTATATTCTAATAAACCTCAAAGCAGTGATGCAATGATGAGCAGTCTGTAGTTGATCCATTAGTCTGTAGATGATTCATTAACTTGGAGTTCAATGGACCTTTTTCACTATTTGCTGATATGTTATTCACCAAACTATTATTAAATTATGAAATAGCTGCAGCCTTAGTCCTTATTTGAATTTCGGTTGAGTTTTTAAAAATATTTTGGCCATTTCAAAACCCCTCTTTAAAGGCTGCATCTGATCAGTGTTCCTAAAAACCAAACACAATCGACTTTTGAGTCTAAGTTCATGCAAATGTAATCCCTGACTCATTACGACAAGATCTACACACTTAAATACATCTACAATCGATAGATACCGTTTTTTAAAGAGCATCACATCCCTTTTACATTTGATGTTTGCACAATTATTTCTGTATAAAAGTTAGCGCTGAGCTTCAGTGTGCAATGTTCAAAACAACAGATAGAGCCAGAAATCTAGGTGTAGTCATGGACTCTGACCTGAGTTTCAACAGTCACATTAAAACTGTTACTAAATCAGCCTACTATCACCTAAAGAATATATCTAGGATTAAAAGACTAATGTCACAGCAGGATTTGGAAAAACTTGTCCATGCTTTTATCTTCAGTGACTCGACTACTGCAATGGTGTCTTCACAGGTCTCACTAAAACATCTATTAGGAAGCTGCAGCTGATTCAGAACGCCGCTGCTCGAGTCCTCACTAACACTAAGAAAGTGGATCACTCCTGTTCTGAAGTCTTTACACTGGCTTCCTGTGTGTCAAAGAATAGATTTCTAAATACTGCTGCTGGTTTATAAAGCACTGAATGGTTTAGGCCCAAAATACATTTCTGACCTCCTGCTAAATGATGAACCATCCAGATCTCTCAGGTCTTCAGGGACTGGTCAGCTTTCTGTCCCCAGAGTCAGAACTAAACATGGAGAAGCAGCGTTCAGTTATTATGCTCCAAATATCTGGAACAAACTCCCAGAAACCTGCAGGTCCGCTGCAACTCTGACTACTTTTAAATCCAGCAAGAAGACTTTTCTTTTTGTCGCTGCTTTTAATTGAACTATTTACATCTTAAACTGCACTGTAACTTTTATCCATGTACTTTTTTCTTTTAATGTTTAATTTATTAGCTTTTCTTTTTAATGACTGATTTTAAATGCCATTTTCTTAATGTCTTTCGTTTTTTGTAAAGCACTTTGAATTGCCTTGTGTTGAAAAGTGCTATATAAATAAACTTGCCTTGCCTTGTAGGCAACGAGCCGAATCTGAATCAATATAAATACTCAATATAAATGCATCTCCATTGATCTACAGCAGCTTTAGTATTGTAAAAGCATGTTCAGCATAGTTTTGGATGCGGCGTGTCTTCAGGAGTATTCCTTCCTGCTGGAGTTGCACCTCAGTGTGAGTGTGTGAGTCCGCGGGTCGTTTAAGTGTCCAGAAGCATTCAGGAAATGTCTGGAAGCCTTGGCAGGAATCTGTCCCCAAACAGCGTGAAACTGCTCGGCCCGCACACCAAGTCCTCGCTCTTATTGAGTTATGGTGTGAAATGAATCCCAGAGGATATATAATAAGCCCCGCAGATGTTCTAATGTCTCCCCCTAAGTCTCTTTGTAGTGGTTATTAAAGTTATGAAACAAATTACAAAAGCCATGCGTCTGAAAATGACTTTGGGCTTTAGAGTACTGCGGACTTGTTCCCTTCTGGATTTGATGTTTGCTCTATTGCTCCTAGATGGAAAGGAGACAAATCTGAATTCATATCAATTATTTTATATTGAATTACAGTTTGAAAACTTCGGGTGGCATGCATATAAGAGGTGTCTTGTAAATCCTTTCATTGATCTCTGAGATATACTCGCTTTAAACACAATAATCTGAATAAAGTCACCTTATTTTGACGACGTTTACAGGCACAAAGTATTCCGTTTCTTGACCTATCCTTAAAAATACGTTACTGCTACCGAGCTGCTTACATGATGGACAAGATGCTGAAAAAACTAACTTTTGATGCCTGCATTTAAAGAGGAATATAAGTGTAATATGTATTTTTATAATCCATGCTAATAGATAGATATTTAAATTGTTCAGAAAAAGGGTAGACAAGACAATTCAATATGTTCTGCATGTATGCGTCGTCACTGACTCAGTTTAAAGTGTCTGGTTGGGTGAATAGAAGTAAAAAAGCAGTCTTCCCTTATACTTAATATAAAATCAACTGCCTGTATAACTGTTTTTATGCATTTCTCTGTATTTCACACTTTATGGGATGCGGAGGATCCTTCTCGTACCATGTGATTTACTTCTAACAAAGCGCCATTGTCCTTCTGTTCGTCACTCTGACACCGTCTAATTTAGGAGAAGTGAGGAAAAAAAACAACGAGCCCAATGTCTCTAATAAATATTAATTCAACACGGAACAAAGGGACGGATAAAGTGTCATTTTTCTCGCATGCAAAAAAAGCAATTAACATTCAGATCGAGGACCTTTTGTTCACTTATTAGAGGATGTAACGTTCATAATGAATGTTCAAAACACACACTTAGAGAGGAGCGTGCGTTCAGTCTGGATCTGAGTATCTGCACATCACAATGTGTGATATTTAAGAGTCTTAAGGGACCAAATCAAGACTCATCTCAGCGCTTTAAGGTGGTCTTTCTTCATGTACAGCCGTGATGTTTATTATCCAGGGAGTCATGGCTCTGATAAAAGAGAATGGCTGATGATGAAGACGAGCTTTCTTTGTGAAAATGGTGTTTGTGACCCTGCATTAATCAGGCTGTTTCCCCCACTCTGTGCAGCAGGGTTGCATATATAATGTTAATTCATGAATATTTTAATTGAAAGTTCAACTGGGCTCAGGACGGAAAGATTATCCTCATGTCTGAGTAGCATGGTGTTGGCTCTGAACCTCAGATAGTGGAGATTTTGTATATTTTTGGTTGGTAAAAAAGAAAACACTGCTTTATTGAGACCTAACATGGTTTACTGAGTTATTAAATCATGTGAATATTAGGTTTATGTGCTCATAGACTTCTATACAACTTATTTAGAGTCTCCTCCACAGATATTCTTATATAATTATTGAGACACTTCTTCATTGTCTTTGACTTCAGACTTGGAGGTTTCACAGAGGAAAAACTAAAAGTTCTTTGCACTCTTATGTGCGCCAGTAAATCCTCAAATTAAACACTGAGTTAAATCCTAGATCAAATGCACATTAAAGGGTCTTTAACACATTGTCTTCAGTGATTGTAATGTCATGTTATATGTCTTAATATTTGTCCTTGTTGACGTTGCAAATGGAGCTGCTGTGATGCAAAAAAACATTTCAGATCTGACAACAAAGCCTCTTATTGTATCGTTTTCCAAAGTTAGAACAAAACCACTAAACAGGATCTCCTTGCTCTATGACTTGTGATATTAATACACAAACTCAGGTGTGTTCAGGTGTAAAGATGTTAATGTTAAAGTGTCTCCCCTCCCTCCCCCTGCAGGGCCTGACTACATCAAACAGCCTCAGAAGGAGCCAGTGGAGATTAAAGAGGTCCCTGTTGAAAAGACGGAGAAAGCCAACAAAGATTCTCCCCAATTCTACCGAAAGGGCACGACTCCCCCTCGTTCCCCCGTGGCAAATGCCGTGGTCACGCCTCCCCCCTCGCCTCACTCCAGCAAGAAGAAGAAGGATCAGCTTCCCAACAGCAGCAGCAGCCGCAAAACCAGCAAGGAGGAGAAACCCTCCCGAAAAACCAGCAAGGAGGAGAAACCCTCGCATAAAACAAGCAAGGAGGAGAAGACGAAGTCAGGCAGGAAGTTGAGTAAAGAGGAAAGGGTCCCTGTTGCTGAGGCTCCCCCAAAACCTGCTAAATCTCAGCCTCCACCTGCATCTGCATCTCCTCCTCCTTCAGTCCCTGTTAATGGAGAGGTCCATAGTGAGTACCACAGCTACTACGTCAAAGCCCCAACGAGGGTCCGTCCACCCCCAGACCCCGAGGAGGATAGAGAAGAAGAGCCAACCATCCTGGATCTGGCACGAATGCCCCCACAGCCCCCAAAATCCTACAGCATCACTCCGAAACCTTCTCTACGGGAGAACAAGAGCGACCCCAAACTCAGGAAGCAGGATTCCCTAAAGCCAAAGAGCCTCGCAGACGCAAAGAAAGCCAGCATGGAGATCGCAGACAGCATGGAGGAGACAGTAAGTGCAGGAATGAGTCTTTAAACCTTGAAATAAGACAGCATTTCTGTAGTAAACACAAGCTTGAGAGATATTTACGTTTGGTTCTTTACTTTAAAAATGGCAGTTGCTAACAAGTGTCTAAATGAGACGACTAAATGCCAACACGGACAACGTTAGCCGCCTTTAGCTTAGCGATGGTGACGTGAAGTCATGTGACCGTGCTGTAGTTCCTTAATAGCCCAACATTAGCCACCTTTAGTTTAGCGGTGGTGACGTGAAGTCATGTGACCGTGCTGTAATTCCTTAATAGCCCAACATTAGCTTCCTTTAGCTTAGCGGTGGTGACGTGAAGTCATGTGACCGTGCTGTAGTTCCTTAATAGCCCAACATTAGCCACCTTTAGTTTAGCGGTGGTGACGTGAATTCATGTGACCGTGCTGTAGTTCCTTAATAGCCCAACATTAGCCACCTTTAGTTTAGCGGTGGTGACGTGAAGTCATGTGACCGTGCAGTAGTTCCTTTATAGCCCAACATTAGCTTCCTTTAGCTTAGCGGTGGTGATATGAAGTCATGTGACCGTGCTGTAATTCCTTAATAGCCCAACATTAGCCACCTTTAGCTTAGCGGTGGTGACGTGAAGTCATGTGACCGTGCTGTAGTTCCTTTATAGCCCAACATTAGCCACCTTTAGCTTAGCGGTGCTGACGTGAAGTCATGTGACCGTGCTGTAGTTCCTTTATAGCCCAACATTAGCCACCTTTAGTTTAGCGGTGGTGACGTGAAGTCATGTGACCGTGATGTAGTTCCTTTATAGCCCAACATTAGCCACCTTTAGCTTAGCGGTGCTGACGTGAAGTCATGTGACCGTGCTATAGTTCCTTTATAGCCCAACATTAGCCACCTTTAGCTTAGCGGTGGTGACGTGAAGTCATGTGACCGTGATGTAGTTCCTTTATAGCCCAACATTAGCCTCCTTTAGCTTAGCGGTGCTGACGTGAAGTCATGTGACCGTGCTGTAGTTCCTTTATAGCCCAACATTAGCCACCTTTAGCTTAGCGGTGGTGACGTGAAGTCATGTGACCGTGATGTAGTTCCTTTATAGCCCAATATTAGCCTCCTTTAGCTTAGTGGTGGTGGCGTGAAGTCATGTGACCGTGCTGTAGTTCTTTTATAGCCCAACATTAGCCACCTTTAGCTTAGCGGTGCTGACGTGAAGTCATGTGACCGTGCTATAGTTCCTTTATAGCCCAACATTAGCCACCTTTAGCTTAGCGGTGGTGACGTGAAGTCATGTGACCGTGATGTAGTTCCTTTATAGCCCAACATTAGCCTCCTTTAGCTTAGCGGTGCTGACGTGAAGTCATGTGACCGTGCTGTAGTTCCTTTATAGCCCAACATTAGCCACCTTTAGCTTAGCGGTGGTGACGTGAAGTCATGTGACCGTGATGTAGTTCCTTTATAGCCCAATATTAGCCTCCTTTAGCTTAGTGGTGGTGGCGTGAAGTCATGTGACCGTGCTGTAGTTCCTTTATAGCCCAACATTAGCCTCCTTTAGCTTAGCGGTGGTGACGTGAAGTCATGTGACCCTGCTGTAGTTCCTTTATAGCCCAACATTAGCCACCTTTAGCTTAGTGGTGGTGGCGTGAAGTTATGTGACCGTGCTGTAGTTCCTTTATAGCCCAACATTAGCCTCCTTTAGCTTAGCGGTGGTGGCGTGAAGTCATGTGACCGTGCTGTAGTTCCTTTATAGCCCAACATTAGCCACCTTTAACTTAGCGGTGGTGACGTGAAGTCATGTGACCGTGCTGTAGTTCCCTTATAGCCCAACATTAGCCTCCTTTAGCTTAGTGGTGGTGGCGTGAAGTCATGTGACCGTGCTGTAGTTCCTTTATAGCCCAACATTAGCCACCTTTAACTTAGCGGTGGTGACGTGAAGTCATGTGACCGAGCTGTAGTTCCTTTATAGCCCAACATTAACTTTTTACTTTAGAAATCATAAAGTGGTGTTAATATGTGGAGATTATCCTGCTGAAAAAAACGTGCAAGTATCATTAACGTTGAATAATCCAGAATCACATGGAGAAATCCCATTGGCTTTTTGTAGAGATGCTGCCTTCAGGGTCCAGACTCCACATTTTGACAAATAAAAGTCTCAATTAGAAACCAGGTAACTTGTGTCAGATGCTATCGGTTGGTAAGACTCACTACAACTACATGTCTTAGCTAATTTTACATAAACCATGAGCAGTCAAGTATAATTAATTCACATTTCTCGTAATAGCAAACAAGAGAGGTGACAAAAAGCAGACCTGAATACATTTCTATTCCTCGATGCTTCATATTTTCTCAGTCTGTATCAATGGTGTGATAGTTGTTGTATATTATTATGTAATATCTGGTATTAATCATAATGCCTTTTCTTTTTTGCAGGGTCCTAACTCGGTGCTTGTTGCTATGGTTATGCTGCTGAATATTGGCCTTGCAATTATATTTGTCCATTTTCTGACATGATGATGCTGTTTCTCAGGTACGTTCATTTATTCTACCGCACACTTTTATTCATCAGTTGTAAATGGAAACGCACGAGATGATTTAATGCAGAGGTGTTCAAAGTGAGAGGCTCCCTGAATGGATGTTACGTAATATTACAGTTAGTTACTCACAGAAGATCACATAGGGCTGCAACTAAGCATTAGTTTCATTATTGATTAACCTGTTCATATAATCTGGATCAAATGGTAGATTGATTGGTTTATAAAATGTAAAAGAACGACTATCAGTGTTCCCCAAAAATGTAAATATATTTTTACGTGAACAAGTTAAAGATATCAACTTAACTTTCAAAGAGGAGTAAGGAAAATGGAAAATATTGACATTTAAAAAGCACCAATCGACGTTTGTCTTTGTTTCTTTTTAAAACATCACCCAGACCAATGAATCCATAATTCAGAGTAATGTAATGAACCGATCTAGCCTAAACTTCGGGGGATTTTACTGTTCTTCCCATTGTCCGAATACAGAAACTGAGTTAAAAAATTGAAAGGACAGGAAATTAGTATGTTTAATGTGTACTCTGAAGTTAAACTCCCAATTTTCTCACGTTTATGGGATCAGATATCTAAGTTATGATCTCAAAGGCATCCAGGAATTGAGCAAAAGTAAACCAGTAAAGTAAGGTTTACTTTGCCGAAGTGAATACGCACAGTTTCAGACTTTAAACACCCCTGAATTATGTATTTATAAGTATTTACAAATATGAATCTGACCTTTTTATACTCCATGTGTCATTAGATCCACCCCTACTTCTACTTTCTTGTTTATTTCTAGTCTTTACATTGTTATTGTACAATAGCCGCGTTCACACCGCAGTACTTTTCCCACTTTAGTTCCGATATAGTTCCGAAATGTCGCGTTCACACTAAAAAGAGCCGGAACTCAAATTAGTTCATGAGAACCTTTTTCTCCCCCCTCCGTCCCTGCTAGAGAGCAGGGACTTTCGTGGGAGGAAAAGGTTCCTGTGCCTGATTGGCTGGGCGGATTGCAAACCATGCCGCGTAAAACTCCCAAAAGGTTTTGTGAAGCCGCCATTTTATTATCCTCGCATTAGCATTATTAGCATTAGCATTAGCGCAGAAACGCAGAGAGACTAACTTATGGCAACACAAAATAAAACATGGGAGCAGTGGAGATGAGGAGGTGTCTGCGTTCTGGCGATTTACTCGGAAGGCTTCAGTAGAAGCTGCTGGGAGTCCCAGCAGCTTCTACTGAAGCCTTCCCCAACTCCGGGGACTTCCGGCCGGGGACTCCGGGTGGCAGTATACACGTGAAGTGGTTTGCGGCCTGCCAGTAAACCCAAAGCAGAAGAAGAAGAAGTGACGTCAGCGGCTTCATTTGCCTTCCCCAGGAACTTATTCCGGTGTGAACGCGATCTGTCCTTAGTTCATGAGAACTAAAGAGTTCTCAGGAACCTTTGTGGGAAAAGTACTTGGTGTGAATGCGCCTAATGCCATGTCTTTTGATGCTGCTGCGATGCCAAAATGTCCCAAATTGTGATCAATAAAGAACTTCTTATCTTATCTTCATGTTGCAGTGAAACCTTCGCGACCGGTACAGTTGCATCGCCGGCCTTGAAAAAAGAAAATGGCGCCCAGTGAGACACGGGGTGGCGGCCGTAGGAGAATCAGGAAGTGAAGGTGAAGGCCCCCCCCAAAAAACACCACCCTGTCAGGGGCCTTTTCTTCGGGGGCCACACCTGTCGATTAGCAGCTCCTCCTGGGGGGGAAATGTCGTGTCTAGTGAGATGATAAATAAAAATAAAAAAAGTTTAAAAATGCAAAACCACACAGTGTGGGAAACGGACGGTCGCAGGAGTGTGGAGATGCACTTTGAAATATGACAGGAGCAAACAGCTGCCTTTCTATTTTACCATCTGACGTTTTGATGAGGAGATGTGAGAAGGCGACCCTTTTGGGGGGGGCATCGCTGAGGGAGGGGCTCGTTTTCTGGGGTTACACCAAATCCTGCACGAGGAAACTGCTCCACGGTCACTCAGTCTTACTCTGTTCACACAACTCCCTCCACCGTTACCCAGGATGCACTGCTCTGAAACCTCCCCGTGCATGGTACAGTTTTAACATCTCGTTTCTTTTCTTTTTGATTGTTGTTGAATGTTGCTAGTAGTTGAAAAAGGAACATTTCTCCCCACTCTCATTTAGTTTTCCCCCTTTTTCGTTTTATTAAGTTGTAATTTGACATTACACGTTACTGAAAGTGCAATATGTTTTATTTTTTCAAAGAAAAGCTTATAGTATATTTTGCCAAAAGGAAAAAAGAAGGGGGGGGTAAAGTAATATATTAAAGAAAATCCTTATTTTCCATTTATTTTGTCAGACTCTCATCATTTAAATTCTCTGGTTTTGAGCCGGTTGTGTTGAGGAAGGAGGTTTAAAAGCTACGTAGCTCTGAGAGAGTGAAGTAACAAATGTCTTATGTTATTTATTAAACCAGAAGGAAGGAAATGAAGCAGTTTGAGTTCCTCTGTTCTTTTCGTTTTGCTTTGAATGTCTCCACTAAAATGCAAAGACTGGGTGGGTCGGATGGATCAGGAAGTTGGGTTTATTCAGGTCGAGGCCATGGGGAATGTGGCGCCAGGGAGAGATGCCTTTAAAAAGTCTTTAACAGAACTTCTGTTTACCTCAGAAAGAGATGAGGAAGGGGGAGGGGAAGAGATGCCGTCCTTGTCTTAACTTTGTCGTCGTGCGGGGGATATTCGACTGTTGTCATCGCCTGACTCACGCTTTAGAGCCTCTGTTAGTAGTGTTTGTTGCAGAAATGGCATGAGTTTCTTTGATTTAAAAAAAAGTGGTTATTTATATGCATTTTTCTGTCATCACGACCGAGGTTGATTATTTATTCAATGTACAATCGATGGTCATCATTTAAAAACAAAAAGGGCTTTCTATGGTTTTATTTGCTGCACACATCACATATGGAGTAGCGTCAGATATTAGCAAACAATATATTAAAATGTGGACATCAACGCAGACCAGGACACTAAATTATTTAAGATTTTACGACAAAATGTGATGCATTTTTCACCCTCCTTTTGCCACGCCCTCTTTTCTTGTTTTAACGTCTTCACCAGAGCGCGGTGGAGCTTCGGAGGGTTTAACAGAACAGTGTATGGGATATTTTTGGAAATGCAGCATTGCATGTTGGAGTCATTTATATATAGATTATTATATACTATTTGTAAGGATTTTTACAGAGCACAATCCAGAATCTGGTATATGAGTTGGTATTTTTCTAACAATTTGCACACCTGTATTTTGACAATGAATATAACTTGTTTGTAATTGGTAATGTAATGCACATATGATAATGTTTGACAGTGGATAAAAAAATACTTTATTTCTAATTGGTTGTACTGTATGTACCATTTTGGGGATGTGAAAGGCAGATGTATTGTTTGAGTATTTTCGGAAATGACGAGGAACTGCGGGAGACTTTTGATATCTCAAGGTTCATGTTACCCCACTGATTTGTGCAAAGTCTTTGGAGATGAAGTTATGTGTATAACAATAAAGTTGTTATGCCTTGTTAAAACAGGTGTCTCATATTTATTTGCATGTACTATACCTTTTACATTTCCTGTGGTGTGTAATATAGAATTTGGTGCATGTAAATGGTCTGAAAAGGCAGTTTCTCTCCTCCCTGAAATTATGAGACATTTTCAGACGCAATTAGACAGAATTGGGCAAATAAATGTCTTAATGTGTATTTTGTATGTTTTCTATCCCACTAGGTTTATGTGTGTTTGATAAGTCTAAAATATGACATGTTATGGAAGCAAAATATCACAAAATCTTAAATTTGGTAGTGCATGAAGATACTAAAGCACCTTATAGAGCATATACCGTTTCATTGCCGTCATAATAATGGGTTCAATTTATAAAGCACTTCATATTTGATTTCAAATCCCGAAGTGCTACAAGTAGTGAGCATGAACAGTATAAACAAACATTACACAACACGGTAGAATTAAAAAAAAAGCAATAAATAAATAAAAGGGTGATAAAGAGGTCTAGGAAAAGGCTCTTTTGAAGAGATGGGTTTTGAGGCCTTTTTTAAAGCCTCCACGGTCTGTGGTGCTCTCATGTGGTCGGGGAGAGCGTTCCACAGACTGGGAGCAGCCGAGCAGAGGGCCCGGTCTCCCAATGGTACGGAGCTTAGTCCTGGGGGGTTTGAGGAAGTTGGAGTTGCTGGAACGGGTGGTCCGCAAGGAGGTATGGGGGGGTGAGGAGTTCCTTGAGGTAGGGAGGGGCAGTTCCGTACAATCCTACAGGTGCATTTAAATCGATGGACTCCCTCTTGTCTGATCAGAATGTTTTCAATTCCCCGTCTCATGTTCACTTCTGTGTATCGTCGAGGTTCATCCTCTCCTCTGATTTTTAGAGAAATGCTCAGACGCAATTGGACAAAATTGGTCAAATGAATGACTTAATGTGTATTTTGTCTTCTTTCCCACTAGTATGATTATTTGTGTTTGATAAGTCTCAAATTT
Organism: Gymnodraco acuticeps; assembly: GCF_902827175.1. NCBI lineage: Eukaryota > Metazoa > Chordata > Actinopteri > Perciformes > Bathydraconidae > Gymnodraco > Gymnodraco acuticeps. The sequence continues at coordinate 40,988 of NW_022989846.1, forward strand.
CACATGTTATGGAAGCTTTTTGCTTCGATGGACTCCCTCTTGTCTTATCAGAATGTTTTTAATTCCCCGTCTCATGTTCACTTCTGTGTATCGTCGAGGTTCATCCTCTCAGCGACGCTGGCCTCACGCTGACCTTTTCATAATGAGGTCCGGGGGGAAAAGAGGAGGCAGTAAATCAAAGCATCTTCTGCGAGGTCTCACATTAACGCGGCAGGTGCCTCAGCTTGTCTCGGGTCAGTTTGTACCGTTTCCACCGCTGATCACGCCGGGATTAGTGTTGAGTTACAGCAACAGACACACTTACACACACAGACACAGAGACACACACACACACACACACACACACAGAGACACAGACAGACAGAGACACACACAGACACACACACAGACATGCACACAGACAGAGACACACACACACAGACAGACACACACACACACACAGACAGACAGAGACACAGACACACAGACAGAGACACATGCACACACACACACACAGACAGAGACACACACAGACAGACACACACACAGACACACACACACACAGAGAGACACACACACAGACAGACAGACACACACGCAGACAGACACAGACAGACAGACACACACATACACAGACAGACACACACACACACAGACACACACACACTACAACCTGCAGAGAGTTACCATAGTGTGAATTTTGGAGCAGTAAATATCAGCTCATAACTCCCATTGCTATTTGTTTATCATAATACCACATATGATGTGTTTATGTTGTCTCGTGTGTCACGTCAGGTGTTCCTCGAGCCTCAGCAGGAATATTCTGGCGCTCCTCTCGTGAAGATGAACTCGTCAGTAATAGCATAGAATATCTCTGTTACTATTCTGATGTGGCGCAGCATGCTGGATACGATTTGGTTGCACAAGACAAATATAAACCAAAACCTTATAAGTGTATCCTTCCTTCATGGAGGCCGTTTAGCAGAATGTGGCGACAGGTCTGATTTTTATCAGGCCGGACGATCTACAATTATCTTGTTTATAATCAGCAAATGTAGATCAACTCTTCTGGGAACACGCTCAATTAGGCCTGTGGCTATAATTATGCTATCGATTTATCGTGCAATATATGGGCAGAACTCTTCATCTCTGCTCACCTTAATGTTGCCCTTTGCCCAGGTGTCTTGAGGTCAAATTGGGCATGCACAAAGTGGATAATTCACTGCATAAATTCGATTTTTATGAATTAATTGTGGCAGCAATAACGAGTTTGGTGGCTCCCTATGGGTGGCTCATGTAGCCGCTAGGGATCATGGGAGTTGTCATTCTCACAATCATTGCAGTCGGTTAAGATTGTATTCAGTGAGTAAACTATCGCTTTAAACGTTATATATATCAGTTTTCAACAGACGACCACAACGCTGATGCATGCTCAAAGGTAATACGCCATTGGGGAACATGTAAGTACACAACTATATACTGTATATGTGCCCTCGAAAAATGTAAATATGTATTTAAATGAAACGTATATTGTCAGCAGGTTCCATGTAATTGAATAAGGTTAGTTAAAATCCGAACTAATACATTATATTAAGTGTAAAATTAATCTTACTCGCTTTTTTGAAAGTAAGTCTAGTTGTTTTAAGAAAATATAATGCGGTAAAGTTGCATACAATTCCCTACAAAATAATTGTTTCGCCAGAAATATTCAAAAAAATGTAAGCCAATAACAAAAGTAAACACTATAAATTAACATCCTCCCACTTAATTAGCATTTTTTTTAATTATTATTAATAAATAAATGCATGAATACATAATAATATATAAATAAATAACAAAGATATTTTGATCAAGGTATTGGTAAAAAAGTATATATATTATTTATAGTTCCTCAATAAATGAACAGTTAATGATTGTTTTATTAAATACAATAATGTAATTGCAGTATTATATATTATTCAAACCAATCAATTAATAATTAGTCGATGTGAATTTGCAGCTTTCCAACACATTAGCGTTTGTTAACGTTCGTAATCACTTGTCATTATTACAGATTACTCCGTGTTATTCTGTGTAATAACACGGAGTATCGTGTGTCTGTGGGAATATTTGGACATTCGGTATAAACACGTCTGGCCTCTCAGATTTGAGTTTCTCATATGTCTGTAAATTTAACTTCTGACTGTTCTTGCGTATGCGTCTGAAATAGATTACGGCTTGTAAGCAGTGAGGGGATATCGCTGCTGCTAAGACATCAGTATTAAGCAGATCACTTTACCATGCCTGGCATAGCTTAGCATAGCATCGCTTCATCTGTTATATTTACACAAACAAATCTCAGCCCCCGTAAAGCTATCACTTGGCATTTTAAGTTAACGATTATAGAGTAAACAACATTTTCTCTCTGTGTCCTACACTCATGCTGATTCTGATTAAAGACTGTTCGTGTCGTGTTTATCTGAGCACATGTTGAGAGGTTTTCTCATCAGTTTGAGTCCTTACAGTTCAAGCTAACTGAGACAAAAGCTCGTCCCGTCCGTCATGGGAAGCTTCCATACATGTGTAATGTACAAGGGCAATACTATTGAATTAATGCACTTGTTATCATGGTAATATAAGGGTAACACACTGTTTACTTATGGCCGTTAAGGGCTTCCATATGTGATTATAAAATGCTTTTAATGTGTTATTATCAGAATTACAAACGCTCGTCACGTCCGTCATGGGAAGTTTTCACACATGTGTATCGGGGCAATACTGCATTGTAGACAACAAATATTTGTTATCTCATTATCTTGGGAAGAATATTTATATTATTTTAGTATTTACATAATATTTAACAAATAAAACACACTTGTTATAATGGTAATATAAGGGTAAACACACTGTTTAATTATGGCCTTGAAGGGCTTCCGTACATATGTGATTATTAAATGCTTCTAATGTGTTATTTTCAGAATTGAAATAGGGAAATTGTGTAAAATAAATATTGATATACACATAAAAAGGAAATGGTCCAATAACAAAAATTAAGAGAATACAACTATGTGTGTAAACATGAGAAGTTAAATTAAAATCTTGAATAAAAAATATATAAAATATGTTTAGAAACATAAGAGAATAAAATTGTGATATAATATAATACATACAACTACATTCAAACATTACAAATATATATAAAACATAAGAAGTTAAAAAAAAAAGTCTAATAAAAAATCAAATAAATTAATAGAATGAAAGAAAACATATAACAATACAGAGCGATAAGAGGGTTATAACACATTAAAATCATGATGCACTAAAGACATGTGGTGTTCACTGGTTATTGCTCAGTCATTGTGTCAGTCAGCTATTAGCTTATTAGATTCATGAATAATTCAATTGTGTAATATTTGTATTATATTACATCCAAGAATCACAGAAGACAGCTGTGTGTCAGAGTTACTGATTTACCAGTAGTGAGTCTGCATTCAATCCTAAATAAAAAAGGGATTGTTATGATTATACATTACATTTAATCATCTAGACTTTCATGCAAAGAGACATGATTGTTGGTGACGATGTTTCACGGAGACATTAGGAGCAATATGAGATTATGAGGGCACTGAGGTTTGCTCCAGGCTGAAGGGACGTTCTCCTCAAATCCATTGTGACAACGTTTCCCTCTTTTCACTGAAGAGACGCCCAAAGACATCTCCCCCATCATCAGGACCTTCTGACCTGGTTTCATTCTACTAAACTATTGTCCTCTGCATACATTATTATAACTGGTGGTATAAAGAAGTAGAAAATTAGGTTTGATAGTCAGATTAATACGAGACCTACTTACCCACTTTCAGGCCCGCCTTAACCTGCCATCAGGCCCTGGGGCTTTGTAGGCCCCCTATTTAAACAACAAATCAAAGTAATCTATAGCCTCGGCAGGCTCTGACACACACACACACACGCACACCGCTGCCGCTCGGTACAGAACTCATCTGTCCTTCCTCCTCATCCTGGCCTACAGGTTTAAAATAACCTGTAAGCTTCGGCATTTCATTTAATAGCTGCTTGTCTCGAAACTCCTTTTCCCTCAACAATTTCCTTTTCCGAGCGCCACTCTCAAACTTTTTCTTCTCCGACATTTTCACCTAAACAACCTTCATCTGTCACTCAATCACTCGCATTTTGAATAAGTCACATGTGAAATATATTCTCATTTTGATTGGCTGTTAAGTGGCGGGTGTCTTATAACTTGTATCAATCACCAGCCACATACATTCAGATAAATGATGGACAGAACATTTGACGAATTACAAAACAATGCATCTTTTTATTGGCTCATGATAGGCCCCTGATCTCCGTAGGCCCCTTGGCTTCAGCCCAGGTCAGCCCGTGCCCACTTTATGTTACTGCGAATACTGAGTAAGCATTGGTGGGAAGTATCAGGGTACATTCACTCAAGTAGCCTACTGTAAAGTAAGAGTACAAAATGAGGTGTGATAGTTAAATAATAATAAGACTTAATCTACCACCTTAATGTTGTTATCATCAAGGACGAGCAAAAAGTGGCGTAAGTACATCTACTCAAATGTGTTTGTTTACAACTGAGGCAATTTCATACTTTTTAATGATAGACATAGCATGTTTTTTGGTAATTCAATAAATCAAAAGTCTAAATTAAACGGCCACATATTCAGGTCTATTTCTGTATACTCCTGCGTGAGTTAAATACTCGACAAATTAAGATTAATTTCTTGTTTTATAAGGAGTTTTAGTTCAAAGAAAATGGAGCCTAACCGTTTAAAGTTAAGTTATATGGAGAAAAATAGACATATTTCCAGCTTTATAATGAATATGTTTACATGCACACACAGAGTATCAGATGTGTTTGATTTAACTGAGTTTGACCGACCTAATAGTGTACCACAATATTTCAATATAACATTAAAGGATATCAATTATCCATTTGATAACCTAGACCTATTTCCCACACTGTCGTAGTTGTACGTTTGGTTTTTATGAATCTGTTATTCCATTATTTTTGTATTTATTGTGTTCCTTTATTTTGTCTTCTTATGAAGTGTTGATGTTGATGTGAAGCACTTTGAATTGCCTCTGTGTCTGAAAATGTGCTATGTAAATAAATAAACGTATACTGTACCTTACCTTGCCTTACTTTAAATGTAGTAAAATATCTGCAAAGTCATCCACCAATTTAGGCAAAACCGGGTAATGCACATTCATATATCAGTTCATTTGCAAGTCTATAAGAACACAAACCACAGTGAGACAAACATTTAACATTTAATTCGACTTCGTGACTTTTTTCTAGCAAGTTAACTGCATCCCACCATTTCCAGAATGGCCTGCTGCGTGTGCAAGAAAAGCGAGATCAGAGGGGACGTGTTAACGGGACGGGTGAGATCACTCTGCATTACAAGATGGTTCGACTGCATTGTGTGTGTGTGTGTGTGTGTGTGTGTGTGTGTGTGTGTGTGTGTGTGTGTGTGTGTGTGTGTGTGTGTGTGTGTGTGTGTGTGTGTGTGTGTGTGTGTGTGTGTGTGTGTGTGTGTGTGTGTGTGTGTGTGTGTTCTGAGGGTCCACAGCAGCCTCCCTAAAATAGAGCTGAGAACAGCTGCAGAGAAACATGAAAGCGACTGCCGCCGCCTGATCATAAGCACTAATGGTGTAATGGGGGACTGGAAGGTCAGTGATTGTTTTGTGTGTGTGTGTGTGTGTGTGTGTGTGTGTATGTGTGTGTGTGTGTGTGTGTGTGTGTGTGTGTGTGTGTGTGTGTGTGTGTGTGTGTGTGTGTGTGTGTGTGTGTGTGTGTGTGTGTGTGTGTGTATGTGTGTGTGAACAGGCTACTGGAACTTTCTGGAACACAAACTGACAGCATAGCTAAGCCTGGTATTACTGTAAGACAAATACCAGGCCAGGTGTGACGGCTGCAGAACTCACATGTGCTGCAAAAAACTAAATCATCTCCCACCAGTTCTTTCTTTAATATCTGTGTGTGATTCCCTCCCCCCGCGTCACACACACACACACACACACACACAGTTTGCTGGCACGCTCAGGCTACTCTTAGTGTCCCGTCTCGGATATCTGCGTCCATATGCAAGCCTCACATTTCAGCAGTCATCACTTTTGCTGCATGACAGAAGCAGGATCAGGGCAAAGTCACATTCTGAACCTGACCGTGACTACAGTATGTACCCACTTAATCTCCAGCCTCCCTCACACACCCTGTACCTGTTTCAGGAGACATTATGGGATGTGATGAAGGCCTGTTGATGCAAACAACAACCCCATGTTAACCGAGGAAACGTGGGTCTTTTTGGATGAAAATGCAAGGTTACTAATTCAGATTTGATGATAATCAAAATAATGCAGAAAATGCAGAGGGAAGTTTCATAACCCTAAAACGTTTTAAAGTGAATTATCATCATGTTTAATTCATGTTTACATAATTGTGTAGCTTTAGTTGTTGTTTTATTTGATTGTTGTGTAATTGGTTAGTTTTTCTGCTCCTGGATTTTCTGCTGTCTCGGGTGTAAGATGAAAACATGGTGAATAAATTAACACAAACTGAACTTTGTAAGGTACATGAAGAAGGGCAGAGTACATGCCTCTTTCTCTCCCTCTCATTCTTTCTTGAATCCAGATTTATGGGCCTGCAAAATGTCTCTGTCATGTCCAATCAGCACCTGCTGTCGCGCATCACAGCTCGTGGAGATAGTCTGAAACACAGGCGCCCCCTAAAGGCCTCACAGCGCAAATCATCTCTTCATGACTGGCCTGTAAACCAGTGGAAATCTGACAAGTCATCTCAGGTCTTTATCATAAATAAAATCATATTGTCATCCTACCCCTCTTATTGTGAAACCATGGATCATGAGACGATGGACCCCTGCACAGTCATACTGTCTTTCTAAAAACAATGCACGGTGGTTAGATATCCAATAAAAGCGTCTGATATGTTGCTTGTTCTCTTGGACAAGTATTGTGACACCGGATTATGAGACAATTCAAAAGGCCCATATAGGAGCAAGACACACACATGTAGCCTCTTTGTGTTGCTTTTTTGGTCATTTTTTAAGACAATTTGTATGTGTGGTAATTTTGTGTCTAGTTGTATTTGTTTTGGTCTTTTGCCATTGTTATTCTGTGGAGATATACATTAGATGTCCACAGCCTCTGATTTGCATGTTGTTTGTTCTCTGTTGTAAAGGTATATATCCTTGGAGAAAACTCACACACTAATAACTAAGAAAAATACAAACTAAATGTAACTTTCATATTGACGTTTTTTTGCAACGAACACCACCTGAGTTAAAAGGGACCGTTCATCTCTGCGATTGAAATCCCTACGGAGGACATTTATAGCGGACCTGGTGCTCACCTAAAGTAGTTCCGGGTATAAACAGCCTGGTGGCTAACGTTAGCTGAACCGCAATCCTCTCCTGCTGATTCTTCTACTGAATTGGTGAGAAACTGTGTTGTGTTTGTGATTACAAGTTGTTCTGTGTTGTTGTGTCTCTGACTTAATATCCCATATCAATGTAATGTCCTCAATAAAGGAATTAAAGTCCTTTGTGTGAGGCGTTAGCATGTTAGCAACAGATAGCTAACGCCGAAAAACATTTTCAACGGAAAAGAAAAGAGCAGATTTAAATGTCATTTGAATGAATTGAGCAGAACAGTTCGCAGCTTTATGAAATGTATTCTAACTAAAGCCATGTTACACTATTGTAGTGTTTTATTGTATTAGATGTAGCTGTCTCTGGTACAGGGTGACTGTCACAAATTCACTAAAACAACAGGCCTCGCTAACTGTGAGCACAAACCTTGATTATTATGAAATAACATGTGTTTTCTCTGCGTTAAAGTCCTTTGTGTGTATATGTTGGTGTTGTTCTTATGTGATGTGTTGTCTCCTTTCAGGGTAAACAATAATCCCGGAGCAGGATGGGTGAGTTCATCTGATTTAAGTAAAAGCACAAATCAGAAAATGTACTCTTAAGTATAAAAAGTACTCATTGTGCAGGAAAATGTATTTATAATAATATTTATATATGTTATAATTCTAGATAATATTGTTGCATAGAGACAAGCAAAGTTCTGATTTACTTTCTGTAGAATATTGACATTATTTCAATCGTTTGTGATTTAAAGAGTTTTATTTTTACAGATACATTTAGTGAAAAGTAGCTAAAGCTCTTTATATGTAGAAGTATAAAGTAGCATTAAATGGTAAAGTACAAGTACCTCAAAATTGTACTTAAGTTTAGTAAATGTACCTAATTAGATCATACTAACAATAACTTTATTGATGTATCAGTATTTTAAATCAATTTGCAAAAACATTATCAAATGTGAAAGTGTGTTTTTGTTTTACATGATCCTGTACGTTTTTAAGAAATGCAAAGGGTTATCATATGTTCTTGCATTTATTAAATGTCTGATCGTGTGTGCTGACTCAAATTGGTCTCAATAGTAAACATTTTCTTGGGCCTTTCTCCAAAGTCTCAGCTGTTATTATAACAGTTGTCTGGAGTGTGTGTGTGTGTGTGTGTGCTGCAGCTGTTTGAGGTTGTCACTGTTTGCTGCTTCACAGACGGAGAAGAGAGAACCTACGGTGGCTGTGAAGGGCCAGATGCCATGTACGTGAAGCTGATCTCTTCGGATGGCCACGAGTTTATCGTGAAACGGGAACACGCCTTAACATCCGGGACGATCAAAGCCATGTTGAGCGGACCTGGTGAGGATTTGGGGAAATTATTTAGAGTATCGCAAACTGCTTAAAGTAAGGAACACATGCAAACATTTCTGTGGGGATTAGCTCGTAACTTTTTCCAGGCTGCTGGATTCCTGTTGTTATGACCAGTTGATGGCACTGTGCTCACTCCATAAAACTAGTTAGCTTCCTATTTCACTTTAAAACATGAATCAACCCACGAAGCGCCTGTTAAAGGAACCCACCTAACATTAAAATATTACATTATGCGTACCACTAATTTACTAACAGACAGGAATTATATATTTTTTTTAAAGAGAAAGATCTTAAGGAAAGATGGGAGTAATTTCCCCCAAAAACAAATATTATATGTGAAAACACAATACCAGCTACTTGCACTGCTTTCTCCCGCTGTCATTTCAATCATTGCATGTTCATTCCTTCATCTTCACACACATATTTGATGGGGTAAAATGAGGAAGTGATTTGGTTTTGGACCACAAAAAGGCAGTCATTTTATGTTTTATGTTTAATTATTCAGTTGAAAGGCTTCTTTGGAACTGAATTTTAAAGGTTCATTTCTTACATGGTAATTGAAAATTGGCCACGGCTTGTTCTGTAATACTGACTTTATTTGTATCCATCGCAGGGCGTCAGCCAATCCAAATAATCATACACTAATTATTACAAATGAATACGCATCTAATCGGATAACATTGTTAAAAACTACAACTTGACTTTTATGGCAAACAACCGTAAACCGATAATCTTTTGTATATATTTTGCAGATTATTCTGTGTGATGGCTTTCAAGATTGGACATTGGAAGCTGTATTTCTTACATTGCATGGATTCAAAGTCAATGTTAACCCTCTGCAACTCGCTCCATGTGCTTAATTATTCAGTTGAAAGGTACATCTCTTACATGGTATGTGTTTCAATATCGGAGTACACATGATAACAAGGCTGTGCTGTAACTATGTCCGTAACCGGATGTATGATTACATAGAAGAAGCTAATGAGACACTGTGTTGAATATATGATAGCTATGTTCCAACGATTAAACATGAAGATTCAGCCTCTATGGAGAGAGACATATGACAAGCATAATCATTTCTGACGTGGAGCTAATCCGAAGTAAACATTGAATACTGCTTTCTATTCCTCCATCTTGTGACTGTAACGGCCCGTCCACACAGCGGCGTGCGTTGAAAGCTTCACTTTGAATGGGGTGACGTCACTTTTTGCCGAACGGCATTGTGGGAAGTGACGCAGAGCTTTTCTGGCGTGGCTCGCGGCAAAAGTTGAGCAATGTTCAACTTTTGAAGCCTCGGCAGAAGCGTCAGCCAATCGAATCATATGCCAGTACAAGCTCTAGCCAATCAAACCGCTGCTTGTGTGTCAGGGGCGGGAGATTCATGTGATTGGTTGTTGGTCGAGCTTCAGACACGCCCACCGGAAAGCTTCAACGATCGCCGCTGTGTGGACGGGCCGTAACTCCCTCTCTTGGATATCAGCATGTGAAGGACACTGTTCAGGAACTAGTTGATGCTCTGTATGTGATGACTGTTAGGGAAATAATTATCATAGACGCCAAGATGTGACATACAGGACAAACCTTGACGTCTGTTTACCTCCTTTAAGGACACAGGCTGCTTCAGCCAATATTGTTATTGTTCCCATTCTGTGACTGGTCACAGATGGTCTGTATTGTGGGTACACTGGGACACTTCCTTCTCTGGTGTCTGAGGACTCCAGGGCATGACATATGCAAGGCCATAAGTGGCGGAAGCTGGTAACTTGGTGTGCCCAAACTATCTAAAGCTATCTTATCAAAACATGTTGATGACTCTCTGTGGAACCAGTTAAATGGGCTGGCAAGAGACAGGCTCTCCAGAATTGATGTGGCAACTCTACCGTGAAGTCAGAACCTCTGGCTCTTGGACTTGTGATGTGAATCCTCCGGCCGTAACTCCAAATAAACCATCAGTGTTTGACATCAAAGCTACTGCTCCTACCGTGTCTCCTTCCTGAGTCGGTGACTCCCACTGCATAGCTACACAGAAGTTTCCTCTACAATGACTACTTCCATTCTGGAGAGGATCACAGATACATGGATCCTGAGATTGAAGCTCAAGTCGGGGACCAGGGATTATTAACATTTTAAGTATTCAGAGAAAGTCTGAATTTTTTTGAAAATATACATCAGTTTTAGATCTTGAGAAAAGGTCAGAATTTTTATATTTTCAGAAAAAAGCCAACATTTTAAGAGTATTTTGTACATGACAGCATGTATGATTTCCTACAAGAACCGGTATTCCTCCATCTTGTGACTGTGTAACTCCCTCTCTTGGATATCAGCATGTGAAGGACACTCTTCAGGAACTAGTTGATGCTCTGTATGTGATGACTACTTCCATTCTGGAGAGGATCACAGATACATGGATCCTGAGGTTAAGCTCAAGCCGGGGACCAGTGAGATTTTTCTAACATTATGAATATATGTTAACTTTCTAACTGGCTCCATCCTCAGGTCAGTTTGCTGAGAACGAAACCAACGAGGTGAACTTCAGGGAGATCCCGTCTCACGTGCTCTCCAAGGTCTGCATGTACTTCACCTACAAGGTCCGCTACACCAACAGCTCCACGGAAATCCCAGAATTCCCCATCGCTCCGGAGATCGCGCTGGAACTGCTCATGGCTGCAAACTTTTTGGATTGCTAAAGTTACACACAAAAAAAATGTAGCAGCTTAAAACAGTTTTACATTTTTTTTGAATATTTAAATTGTTTTTGCCATTTACTTATATGAAACCTGAATAAATATGTCACCATGTTATTATTTCCTTTTTCTTTTTGCACCTGGCTTTCTGTCAAAGTTTTATTAGTATTAAAGGATTTCATTTTAATGTAATAAATGGAGATGGCAGCCTCACTTGCCCCTGAATGTGATGAATGTTTCCCCACTCCATCGATGTTCCCTCACCTCTCCAGATGAATAAAGACCTGTTTGGTGTGCACACTCTACTGCGGCCTCACTTTGCATGAACAGACGATTAGTCTAAGTCAAGTAAATCAATGCAAAGTGTAAAAGAGCATTGGCCAGACATATTGTTTATTCTAAAATATATAATTTAACATTAGTTGTTAGACATTAGAGGTAAGAGGCCTTACTTTGAAAATCCACTTTATACTGGCCTTCTTGGGATGTTTGGAACATGTTAAAACAGGTCAACTTAATACGTTTACAAGTGTATACATATACCCACTAGGGCTGAACGATATACCGTGTCATGGCGATAACCGCGATATGCGCATGCGCGATATTCACACCGCAGGGACGTGCGGTTTTATTCTTCTTTTTTTTTTAAATGCTAAAGCACTTTAGCACAGAATTCAAAATAAAGATACCCTTATTACTTATCGAAACTGCACATACAATATATCCGATTAAAGCTGAGACTCCACCGATTATTTAAGTATAGTATCTAAGCGATCCGATCTCGCAACAGGGGAAGCAAACACAGACATCACAACACGTACCTTTTACGGAGCTTTTACGGGAGATCGTCTCACCGTAGCTGTCAATCTGATCAAAAGACGTGTTCAATGGCATTACAACGAGAAAAAACGCGGCTGAATCGGTTGATCCATAGGTTGATAATGTATCTGTGGCTGTGAAGCAATTGTTTATAATCCATAATTCCATTTTAATGTAAAAATCGGAGCACAAAAGTTAGCTACTAATGGTAACTACCAGTGTATGCAGCTTCCGGTTTTGGCTACGCGTCACTCTCACTCCTTATTTGGTAATGTGTGTGTGTGACTGCGCTGGACTTCCGCATAGCCTAGACCGGAAGCAGCAGCCACTCTGGTGGCTACCATTAGCAGCTAACTTTTGCTCTGGGATTTTTACATAAAAATTGAATTATGGATTATAAATGAAATAATTTTTTTATACAGAGACGTTAAAAACCTATGGATTAACCGATTCAGCAGCATTTTTCTCGTTTTAATGCCATTGAACACGTCTTTTGATCAGATTGACAGCTACGGTGAGACATCTCCCCTAGAAGCTACGTAAAGGTACGTGTTGTGATGTCTGTGTTTGCTTCCCCTGTCCGAGTTCGGATCACTCAGTGATGATACTATATACCTAAATAATCTGTGGAACCTCAGCTTTAATCGGATATCTTGTAAATGCAGCTACGATAAGTAATAAGGGTATCTTTTATCTTGAGTTCTGTGCCAAAGTCCGTTAGCATTTTTCGCTCAGGGGTCATTTAGATGCTTCTTATATGAGACTTGTGTTTTGTTTTGGTAAAAATGGTTTGTATCGTCAGTTAGCTGAGATTATTTCCGTTAATCTGGTATAACACATTAATAGGTTCTTAAATATTAAGATCCCCTGAGACACAGTGTCGTGAAAAAAAAAAAAGTAAAGTACCCGCCGGGACTTTGGGGCTTAACAGGTTAAACAACCGCAATATATACCGCAGAGGGGGAACAAATCGCGATGTCAGTTTTTTTCAATATCGTGCAGCCCTAATACCCACCAGTGCAGGAAAGGTAAACACTTTTTAGGTCTAATCTAATTAAACTAATCGGGTCATTTACAAAAATGTGGATGCACTTTAACACACTGGTTCAGACAACCTGGCTTGTAAGAAGTTTTAAAGGTCCCATGTCATGGTCATTTATACTGATCATAATTCCATTGTTGAGGTCTACTAGAATATATTTATATTGTGCAATGTTCCAAACTCACATTGATTTCTCATACAGCATCTCTTGTGGCTTTCACACCAGCGCTTTTACCTTTCTAGCTCCGAGCTAGAGCTTTTCTGGTTCAGCTCCGGTTTCCCTTTTCTGCTCCCGCTCTGTTCACACCGCCCAGCACCCGACTGGTGCTGCCGCTGCTGCGTCATGACGTCACCGTTTACATCGCTAATTTGCTCCCCAACGGCATTACGGCGCTCACAACAACAACAACAACAACAACAACAACGGGGAACTGCGTCGGGTCGATGATCGTGTTGCTTTTAATCACACGAAGCCAGAATAAATTGAATAACGACTTCTCCAACCTTATGCTTTTCTCCAGAGTGCCGTGGTTCATTGTTTATTAATGTGTTTCTGCAGCATTTACCGACCGCTGCAGTGTTGGCTGCTCTTCCACGGGAGTTTATTCTCCTCCGTTAGCTCCCGGTTAGCTCACACTGCAGCGGCCGCTCTAAAGTATTCACTGTCCGACTCACACAAGCAGCTGATACACAGGGGCGGCGCTAGGGGGTGCTGAAGCACCCCCCAGGATTGCCAAAGCACCCTCAAGAATTTTTTTTTTTTTCCGAAAATTATTATTATTATTTTTATTAAATTAGAAAAATTATTGATTACATCAATGCATGTGAAACAAACAAATGTTTGACCAAAAACATAAAGCCAACACAGGTGATATGATTAGGCCAATGGCCAGCACCCATTCGATTACTTTGTGACACTTGAGTGACTTCCTGTTAGCTAGAGCGCCAAATGATTTGCTAACAGCAAAGTGAAAAAATGTATCGTTTTTTAGTCCTTAAACGTCCACGTGTGGACACTTAATCAAAACCACCTGAAAGCGAGAGGGATTCTGCACATAATAGGCCTCGTGAGTACAAGTAGCTTACTTCTGGGTCTCTGTGTTTCATTCAAGCTCTGCTCTGTGTGTGTGGCGGTGGCCCGAGCCATTTTGTGTGTGTGCGCGAGCGAGAGAGAGAAGCTCGCGCACCGGTGGGTATCTACTGGAGATCGTTGTGGTTAGCATCTGGTGCTAGCTAGCCAAGCTAACGGGTATAAGGAGCTTTTTCAACAACAAGGTGGAGGGAGAAGTTCTCTCTCCTGTCAGACGGAGAGTCTCAGGTAACCTCAGCTCAGGTGAAGTAAAGGACTCTCAGTGTTTAGATAGTTAACTTTAGTCTAGTTATCTCAGTGGGTCTCAAACGGTTTGTTTTAAAAAGGGGAGTGATTTGTAAAATGTCTATGAAGAAATAGAAAATATGTTTACAGTTCTGTTTCATATGGGTGATGAGAGATGTATCCATATATCTCTTAATGTTGCTCTCAAAGTGCACCAGATTGATGCTTTTAACTTCAATATTTAAAAAAAATCTTCCCGGGGAAACATGCCCCCGGACCCCACGAGAGGAGGTGAGGACCCTCCTAGAGTACCTGAGGTCCACTCCCCACTTGTAAAAATAGCACTTTACCCCTGCTTACACCTATATGCCGTGAGCTGATTATCGAGCCTTCATTGTTACAGTCGCGGGTGCACTGTGTGTGGGGAGTGTTGCAGTAGAAAAGTAAACTGTAGCGCTGGTGCATTAATGGGAAACCCTTAATGTTTGAGCACCCTCTATGAAACGTCAAGCTACCCCACAGCACCCCCTAGAGAAAATCTCTGGCGCCGCCACTGCTGATACATATCCCCAGTTCCCCTTAGCCTAAGTGAATGTGTGTCAGTCTGAATTGACGCTGTTTGGCATCACAACGCTGTTATGAAAGTTTCTCTGGTATAAAATGGGTGATGTTAGCATAGCAACCGAAGCTAAACTGACTACTTGCTATTGCTATCCTATTGTGGCATAAACCGTTTTCTACAGGCACATTTTACCGGCGTATTTTTATTATGATTCTACTTGTGATAGTCGGACACGACAACCTGTGCAGCCCATGTATTGATTCCATCCGATAGCTGCTATAATACAAAACAACACGTCTGCCTCTCTCCACAATGATCAATAACAGTGAACGGATGGTCAAAGTAAGGTACAAATAAACAGAATCACACGAAGCCTGGTTAGTGTTGCCTGACTTTATAAAGTGTGTTTATAAGCACTACTGCTTGTAGGCAGGCATGACAGTCGACCCATGTTCAGGGGAGATGGGTTTAGTTTCCTGCACGCCTCGACGTAAGAGAGACGTAAGCGACGCCACCTCTTAGCTCCGAAGCTCTTGCCTCTAGACCGACCCTTTTTTGGAGCTGGAAGTGAACCGGATTCCGGAGCTAAGAGCCGGCGCCGCTGCGGTGTGAACAGGAAAAACCGGCGCTTTTCAGGCTCCAGCTCCGAGCCGGAGCTGAAAAAGCGCTGGTGTGAAAGGGGCATCTGTGTAGCATGTGTATTCACTCTCTGTCCTAAACGGCTTGTTGGAGCTCCTGACCCCCCTATGAGCCCAGTGGCCGTCTGCGAGACACAGCTAAACCCAGCCCGAAACACACACACCCGCAGCCTGGCTGGGAGTTTGAGTGTGTGCCCAGGCTGAGTTCCGCGGTGTCTCGCCGACCCCACACCAGTGAGCCAGCTCACGCTGTCCGCTCCTCGCAACGTCCCGCCGAGTGTGTGTGAGGAAGTCCGCGGATTGGTCCAAACGTAGCGGCTCCGCAGATTGGACCCGAAATACGTCACTATACCCAAGAAGCAAACAATGGAAAAATATAAATGTCCATCGAGGCGTTCTGGGGCAGCATACAGGTATTTTCTGTGTTACAGTTTTACTCCCTACAGGGTGTACTTTGAGGGTTTGTGACTGCAGACCGTTTACATGCAGAAAAACCTTCATCACACACAAGGGGACGCGTAATGACCGGAAAAGCATGACATGGAACCTTTAAAATAAGTTATACATTAGTTTCTTGGAGATTACTCTTGGGGATTTTTGTAAAAATATACTCATATATCGCACTCTACTGTTGCCTCACTTTGCATGTGCAGACGACTAGCTTAGCTCAAGTAAATCAATGCAAAATGTAAAAGACCTCAAAGAGCATTCGGCAGACATATTGTTTATTAAACTAATACAATTGCTAATTTAACATTAGTTGTAGGACATTAGATGTAGGACGCCTTACTTTAAAAACGTTATTTATACTGGCCTGCTTGGGATGTTTGTAGTAATGGCATTTACATAGTTAATTTGTATACATACCGACCAGTGCAGGAAATGTAAAATACTAAACTAATCGGGTCATTTACAAAGATGTGGATGCACTGCAACGCACTGATTCAGACAACCTGGCTCGTACAAAGTTTTAAAGAAGTTACATTAGATGACACCTGGGGATTGTTGTAAACACATACAAATATACACATATATTGCAGATTCAACACAATCAGAATTAGAAAGAGATGTATTGCCAAGTACACGCACGAGGAATTTTGATACAGCTTCCTCTCGATTCCTAGAGAAGAAGGCACTTCTACTCCTGGCTTATATCAAAGTTTAATACATATTTTAACACTAACTCTGTTTTTCCCCTTTAGTGCTTCTTGATATTGCAGATGCCTCAGTGACCCATGTGACCGCCACCTCAGTGAATTTTAACACTTTGTTTTTGACTTCCTCCATCTTGTTTCTATCTTTATTGAAATACATGCCAACATGAACTAATGAAATGATACAGATCTATAAACCTCCTCCCCCCCAAAATGCTTCTTAAAATAGCAGACATTATTGATCCATGTCATTTTACCACTTCCAATAGTGTACATTATAATCCAAACCTCGTTTAGATATGCAGCCTATATATATATATTTAAATAATTAAAAAACGTTTGCAAAATAATAAGATAATAATTTAAAAACCTATTTTTGTCCTCGAGTTATTCTTGAAATAGTGGATCTCATAGACACTTTTTTTTTTTTTGTAATGAAATTATGTTATATAAAGCTGTGTCAATTACAGTAATCAAGTTCTCGCGAGATCTCCGATTGGTTTGCTGTCAAAACAACTTATGTGCGTCACGTGATCTGTGACGTAGTGCCTCCGCTGCTGCAGGGGGGGGTTTCCATCATGGCGTCGATGCAGGTAAGAACACAAACGACATCGACCTGGATATTCATAATTTAACTGACCTTCAGTGGGGTTTATTCAGACAGTTTACTACCATTTTAACTTAGGTACAAATATATAATCGAGGTGGTGTTGACATTAAAGTAAAAGCGAGGAATTTAATGCTAAATGGTTAGCTCTGCTGCTAGCATTACAACCTAGCACCATCATCAACAGATGCCAGCTTCTTGTTTTATTGAAATCATGACTGGCGGTGTTTTAAAGACAGCAACACATCGGTATTAACTCAAGGAAGGAGATGTTATGAGTTAATATACAAAGCTAATGTTTGACATGAGTGCTAGCTGCTGTTTTGGCTGGCGTTGACGTAAGCTAGCTAACGAACCAGTGCGCAGCAGATTGAGCAGCTTATCAAATAATAACAAGCATTAACAGATTTTTCATCATTAAGATATCAAATAATTACAAACATGAGGTTTTAAATCACCTGTTTGAGGATTGGTCTCTTATTGAAATGAAGGCAGTATTTTCTACACGTTATAATTGTTTTTATTTGTGAAGATTGAGCAGTTTCCTCTCCAGCTGAGCATGTGGAGATTTACCATTTATAATTACAATTACACAATTATAACTTTGTTATTTAATCTACTGATGAACTAGGCTATTTCTAATCATTTTATTTGGCTTAAAATAGCTCTTTTTGTCAGGGTGGAGTTATTGTTTTAACTACATTTACAGTATTTACAGCAATAAGATGTAAAATAATGTAATAGTTAATGTCTTATTAAAATGTAGGAACAAATAAGGATTTTTTCTACATGCTATAATTGTTTTAATTTAATTTCCTCCTACAGAAAAGGCTGCAAAAGGAATTATTAGCCATGCAAAATGATCCACCCCCAGGAATGACACTCAACGAAAAAAGTGTACAAAACACCATCACACAGTAAGTACTCTTGTGCTTTATTCAGCTTCTAAGCTCTTACATTACTAACAGTGGTTATCTGTTGATACCAGAGGGTACAAGGACATGTTGTGGAGCTGATCTGAATAGCAATTGATTTCATTGAGACTGTGACGAGCGAACAGTGAGTGAAATATAATGATCTACCGGATCAAATGCGTGACTAATGTAGAGTAATGATAAATAGTTTAAATAGCTAAACGTCTGTCCTAGTAGTAGATCATGCAGACTAAACCAACAACATACAGAGTGATTTTTAAATAATGCAAATAGCAGAAACAGGTGTGATAAGAACACAAAAGGAAGATTGCCCCTTCTCCTTTTAGGTCATGAAGGATGGATATATTCTTCATTGTTGTCTGCTAAAAGCCTGACACAAATACAGGCTGCCATGTCTTTTTTATCGTGCTTTAACAAAGTCGACGCCTTGGGGAGGGAATTTCATAGTTTTGGTGAGAAACAATAAAAGGCCTGTGCTGCTAATTGTATTATCCATGTGATATTTTGTATTCAAAAAGGTCAGCTCCATGTCTTATTCTTGCATTTCTAATTATTGTGTAGTCCATCAATGGATTGCTTTTGGAAGACCTATGATTACTGTCGTTTTTTCCGCTTGAAATAAACGCATGAAATGTGCATTAAAAGTACTTAATGCTGTAGGAAGTATGGCGATGAAATGCTGTTGTATTATAGCTGCATGTATGGAGGAGTCGGGGTCAACTAGTGAGTGGCAGCCCTTCAGTGGAGAGTCTCTAATGCACAGCGTCACTATTCATCCTTATCAAATATTTAACGGTTGATTTGGCATGCAGCAGTGTGTCGAGAGCAGCACGGAGCAGAGGCTGCTAGCTGACCGCTCTGACTCAGTTTCTTCCCTTATTGTGTTAACCGAGTCTTTACCTGTAAAGGGATTTACGACAGATATTCTGGCCGTCATTCAAATGTCTTTTAGCTGCAGGCTCACACGCGAAGTTCAGAGTGACTACCTGCAATCAGAGGTATTTCAATGGGGATTTAACCAATGGCCCACTCATCAAATAACTGCAATATCGTCACATTTGCACAATTACAAACTGTGAGTCTGCTGTATCGTTCTTGGAAGAAATGCTAAAAGAATTGACCGTATGCAAACGGTACATTGAAGCATTTACCTGGCTTTTTCTCTGAACTAGTCACAGGAAAGGAAATATCAGTGAGCTAGACATTTGATTTCTGCACCCTGATGGCCTCGCTTCTTTATAAATACACATGCAGTTCGTTTGGCTTCCCCTATACTTCTTTGACCTACAGAATTGCACCATATCTGCTGGTTTTATCAGTCCCAAAATCCACCTCTGTGCCCGTCACCGTCTGCTTTTAAGGTCAAAGCCAAACCCTCTCATATGTACCCAATCGCTGCTGTTGAACATGTTAAAGAGTTCAAGCTTCCCTTATCCACGTGTCCTCATGGAGAAATACTGCAGGGACGTTTCCCCCAAAACCTCATCCCTAATCCTCAGTTCTTCTGACGTGAACCCGAGCCGCTTTTTGGCAGAGAGGAAGCGTTTAATCACAAACCTCTGCTTTGGCCAGACGGGCAGGATTATATAAAGATGGAGAGATACTTTGTGGGACATCATGTACTGTCTCTTGACAAAGACATAATACTTCTATTTCAGTCTGGATTTGAAGTTAGCAGTTTCTAAATCCTTCTTTTTATTTGTTTCCATTC
This sequence comes from Gymnodraco acuticeps, assembly GCF_902827175.1. Taxonomy (NCBI): domain Eukaryota; kingdom Metazoa; phylum Chordata; class Actinopteri; order Perciformes; family Bathydraconidae; genus Gymnodraco; species Gymnodraco acuticeps. Next base: position 61,192 of record NW_022989846.1, read on the forward strand.
TCTCTGACTTCAAGGTCCTTCTTGTTTTACTCCAAGGAAGAGTACGAGTTCACATCAAGCACTATGTCTGGGAAAAGCGCTTTATAAATACATCAGCTTGACGTCACACTCATTTATTGTTTTGTGTGGTTGTAAAAGCGACATATCTACGAACAGGTTTCCCTAGCTTCCTCGTTGTTTGCCCTGAACACGTCAGGGTGTGTCCTCGTCTGTTGAAATGTCTGTTTGTTTTGTGTGTCATGGTTACTGACAGTCGTAGGGATTTACCCTTTTCAATCAAGCGAGTCCCGGTGGAGTAAAGTATCTCTTCCTGCGTGACATTCAAGTGAACCTAAAAACAAACTCTAAGGACAGTGACCTTATGTTGTTAGTTTGATAGCTTTTGTTTAGGGTACGCTTTGTCTCGTTGCGCTGCTCGTTAGATTAGGAAGAGTCATTTTCTCACTCCATTTTCACCGTGTTGTTTTTGTCGGCTGGATCCTATAATCGCTACGGATGGGGAATTTGGGAAAGTTGAGCGTCATGTCCTTGGGTGTACTTTCCTCTGCTCACACTGTTGCCATGAGGTGTGTTTCAGCATCTTGATACACTGATACGGATGCAGTTATAAACATGGCTGGCCTGAATGACCTGATGTGCTCGAGGCTACGTTAGGAAGAGGCTCTGAACCCGAAGTCTCTGTTGTGACCCTCAGAGAAATGAGGGCAGAGATTGTGACGCTGCCATCACAGTTTCCCTGTCTCTTCCAGCACATAATAACCATATTTATTCTGCGCTGAATATCTGTCTTTCTTTGCGAGTGAAACCTCTGGGTTTTATATGAAGCAGGACCAGAGAAACTGGATCCTCGCTGCACACAGAGGCCAAAATGGATTTAGTTTAGATCGATAGAGTATCATGTTGGTACCAGAGGTCGCGTTAACCGAATATTTTCTGTCTATGACGGATTTTTTTTTAACAATGACGGACAAATCTGAAAGCAGTCCGTCATTTTGACAGATTAGAACAAACTCAGAACACAGCGCCAAAGTGTCCCCGCAGCGAGGCTCCGGTGTTATGCCGTGTTATGCATGCCCTCCAAAAAGGAAATTATACCGTTTCCAAACCTAACTGTCGCACAAATCATTGACATGTCTGTGAGTTTTGGCTTTACGCTAGGGCTGCACGGTATTGACAAAAACTGACATCGCGGTTTCCCCCCCCCTGCGGTATATATTACAGTTTTTTTTAACCTGTTAAGCCCCAAAGTCCCGGCGGGTACTTTACTTTTTTTTTTTACGACAGTGTCTCAGGGGATCGTAATATTTAAGAACCTATTAATGTGTTATACCAGATTAACGGAAATAATCTCAGCTAGCTGACGATACAAACCATTTTATACCAAACAAAACACAAGTCTCATAAGAAGCATCTCAATGACCCCTGAGCGAAAATGCTAACGCACTTTGGCACAGAACTCAAGATAAAAGTACCCTTATTACTTATCGTAGCTGCACTTACAAGATATCCGATTAAAGCTGAGGTTCCACAGATTATTTAGGTATATAGTATCATCACTGAGTGATCCGGACTCGACCAGGGGAAGCAAACACAGACATCACAACACGTACCTTTACGTCGCTTCGAGGGGAGATGTCTCACCGTAGCTGTCAATCTGATCAAAAGACGTGTTCAATGGCATTACAACGAGAAAGAAAAAATGCGGCTGAATCGGTTAATCCATAGGTTTTTAACGTCTGTATAAAAAAATTATTTAATTTATAATCCATAATTCCATTTTTATGTAAAAATCGCAGAGCAAAAGTTAGCTGCTAATGGTAGCTACCATAGTGGCTGCTGCTTCCGGTCTTGGCGATGCGGAAGTCTCTCACACACACATTACCAAATAAGGACTGTGTGATTTCCCCTCGATGCCATTGGCTGACGGTCAGCAAGGGGGGCCAGAGATATGGAAAATCCACCCAAATGGCCCCAGAAGAGTTTTTTTGTGCTAAATCTGTTTAAAAAGGTCAAATATCAGGGGAAGTTCTACACACACCAACACATGAACAAATAAGGAGTGAGAGTGACGACGCGTAGCCAAAACCGGAAGCTGCATACACTCTGGTGGCTACCATTAGCAGCTAACTTTTGTGATCCGATTTTTACATAAAAATGGAATTATGGATTATAAACAATTGCTTCAAAGCCACAGATACATTATCAACCTATGGATCAACCGACCCGTGTTTTTTCTTTCTCGTTTTAATGCCATTGAACACGTCTTTTGATCAGATTGACAGCTACGGCGAGACGATGTCCCGTAAAAGCTCCGTAAAAGGTACGTGTTGTGATGTCTGTGTTTTCTTTACCTGTTGCGAGATCGGATCGCTTAGATACTATACTTAAATAATCTGTGGAGTCTCAGCTTTAATCGGATATATTGTATGTGCAGTTTCGACCTTTCGAAAGGGTATCTTTATTTTGAATTATGTGCTAAAGTGCGTTAGCATTTAAAAAAAAAAAAAGAATAAAACCGCACGTCCCTGCGGTGTGAATACCGCGGTTATCGCCATGACACGGTATATCGTTCAGCCCTACTTTACGCTGTGCACGCTCCCGCGAGGTGCAGCAGCCATGCATAACACGGCGCATGTGAACTGTCCCTCCCCCCCCCCCCCCGTTGACAGTTCACGAGCATGCTTCCCCCCCCCCTCGTCAGAGTTGTGTAAAGGCCGACGGGTAATTCTGGATTTTGACGGAAGTTTTACGATCCTGTCCGTCAAAGTGACGGACAGCGAAACAGTCTAGCGCAACCTCTGGTTGGTACTGAAGCGCCGCCATAACCCCGCTGAAGATTGAATGTCAGGGAATGAGTCAGGATAAAACGCCTTGATTTACAGCAGCATGGGCACTGTGCTATTTAGACATATGTATGGCTATGTTACTGGCATCCTTTGGTTACTATAACCCTGTATGAACACAGTTAGAAGTACACTACATGTTTACAGCTTTATACATATGACTACAAAATGAAACAAGCATTTTGAACCTGACTTTATCCGATGTTCAGGTTTGTGTTCCTGCAAATCTGCGCATATTTAATTATATAATGGATACTTTGCATATTTAAACATGCTATTTCAGAAAACTTGTAATACAAAAAAGAATTGTCTTAATGTAAGTCATTAACTGGAGAAATGTCTTGCTGATATCTTTAAGTTAAATCACTCTATTCAGCTGTAGTGTCTCGCCTTAACGTTTTTAGTGTATGTCTAAAAATGCACATTGACTTGTATCTCGTTGCACCGTCATCGCTACGACCTCTGCTTCCACCACTCTTACTTATTTATTTATGTCTATGTTTTACTGCAGTGAGAGATGCCAAATACATTTCGTTGTACTTTGTATGATGACAATAAAGATCTATTCGTCTGATAATCTACTCCAGAGGGATGAAATATAACATAAACATGAGTGACTTGGCACAAGCCGGTCTAAGAGCTTTGAACTCAGTGACGGATATATATTTGTAATTGTTGTGATGTCTTAGTTTAACACGCTTTTCTTGTGTGTCTTTCCTCCAGGTGGATCGTAGACATGGAGGGAGCGTCTGGCACACTCTATGAAGGAGAGAGATTTCAGCTGCTTTTCAAATTTAGCGGTCGATATCCTTTTGATTCACCTCAGGTACGTTTCTCTGCAGGTGTGTGTGGGTGTTTCTCAATGTCGAGGAAGGATGCTCCAGAGCCACTATTTCAAGCATACTACGTCATCGAGTGCCGCCGAAGGACTGTTCCAACGTCCAGCATGCTTGCAATTCTACCGAGCCCGGCGTACTTCGTTTGGAGAAATTTCGAGGCTGCACATGAGTAGACTCCGCGGTCTTAAAATCCCCACAATGCTTTGCACACGGACCAATTTCCCCAAATCTGTGGCGGAAAATGTAAGGCGGGGTCTCTCATGTGACGCACACCTGCTCGCCTGTTCCACTCTTCGTTATCCGAATGCCAAGAAGGATTCTTGCCTCGCTTCTGAAGCAAGTGACTCGGAAGACATGTGCTACCAAGCAAGCGTCCTCGACATTGAGAAACACCCTGTGTGTCGGAGAGTGTGTGTGGCGCTCTTTGTCTCTGCTTCATACATGACGCACAAGCTGCTTCCCTGGGTGTGGACACCGAGGTCATAAAGTTTATTTTTGATATGGCTACGGATCAAGAACAAAATGGTTGGAGAACTGTGAAAGTAGTTTGACATCTTTTGAAAGAGTCCTTCAAACCGTAGACAGAAGATCTTGAACGACATTTGATCCACTAAAACATTGAAATCATGTCTGTGATTTATTTGAGTAGATCCAGCTCCATCTCCTCGTGCACAGTCTGTTCAGTTTCTGTGGTTCAACTCAGCGAGAGCTGAAGCCGTCTGCTTTTTGTCTGAAGCTAAATATTACAGCTTGAAAAATGAAATGTTTTTCCGTTCGTTTTTATCCTTTTTTAATTAGTTTTTTAACCGGACTTTATCATTTCAGTATAGATTGAACCTAAAAGTCATGTTTTTCACTGGTTATTTTAGTTTTAAATTACAATTAGAACCACATATTACAAACAGACCTGATCTGGTTCCTTACAGTTCTACTCAGTGGCGGCGCCAGAGTATTTGTGTTGGGTAATCTATGGTAGGGCTAACCCACACAGTGGTGGGGCTCAAGTCAGTATTTGTAATGTAATTACATACACGCTATATCGCCCTCCTTGACAGTGAAACGCCACGCGTGAGGCTTTTATTAGTCTCCTTTTATCAGCTAAATTACATCGAGAGCAACAGGTGTGAGTTAAACAATACAATAGCCTATTCTGCTAATTCCACGATGTTACAACATGCTACGCAGCGGCAGAAACAAGAAAAGTTGGCATATAGAATTGACACAGAGAGAGAGAGAGACAGACCCATTATTACAAAATATATTCAAAACTCACTCTTCACTCTTCAGGTGGGTCGTGTGACTCTGGCACCTGTTCGACTTGTACCTCAATGCGAGGGCGTTTAAGAACAAATCTATCCATCCGAAATATACAATTAATCCTCGAAGTTCTGCTGTCTGCTGCAATTTACTCTGCGCGAGTTTGGGGACTTTTCACTGTGAACGTGACGAGTCGACGAATCAGTAATGCATGACGCAGCAGACCCAACGTGTCGTTGCTCTGATTGGCTGTAGGTCTGTTCAAATTGCATTCGGAGGCATTTTGATCTGACCGCGGCCGCGCTGATATTATAACGCCAGAGCATTTCCACACCTTTAGTGAATAAAACTCCCCCACTACTTAGACTATTCCTTGCACCCCTCTGGCATAAGCCCGAATGGTCTCAACCATATTGCGTCAGTAACGTGCACTTGTTGTTACAGCAGGATCAGTTTGTGCGTTGAGCACACGACCAGTAGATTTTCGCAATCCGTGTTCTCAACATGCTTACTTTAACATACTTTTTCATGGGGGGGCTAAGGTAGGGCTAAGGTAGGGCTAAGGTAGGGCTAAGGTAGGGCTAAGGTAGGGCTAAGGTAGGGCTAAGCCATTTCTGGGTATGGCTGTAGCCTACCCCAGCCATACCCTGGCGCCGCCACTGGTTCTAGTTATGATGGGGTTTTTGTGCAATATCCATTTTCTATCTTCATTTGTTTAAAGAATGAAGGTCTCATTTACAAAAGACGACACGGATACTTTTTTCTGTTGTCGCACACACACACACACACACACACACACACACACACACACACACACACACACACACAGTTGAAGGGATTAGTTTATCTCCACAATCTTGTTTCACTCATCATGATCCTGGCAGCCTAAAAATAGCGGATGAGTAGGTGCAGAGAAATGAGATAAACTTAGCTGCTTAGCTCCTATCCTCTCAAGAGGAAGGACAAGCTGTCAGAGGCCCCTCCATCGAGGCCCAGGGGCCCCACAGGGAGCTGCAGTGCATTGTGGGATGTGGGAGTTAAACAACACAACGACTGATCAGCTGACTGGAGTCGATCACTTTTGTGTTCACAGCTTCTGTGTCACTTCCTTTAGAGGTCACTGAGCTTGAGTTTATGTCTTTATTTTGTGTCATTAATGAAAATATCAACCAATGGCTCCCAAGCCGCGTTTATGACGACAGAAATGACCCAAATTCGTACCTTAGACTACGTGACTAGCTGGGACAAAGTTATCTGGAAGATCTTTAATATCATGGATGAATATTTGGCCGATTTGAACCCTGGAGATGAGGACCAACACTCTTATATTTCAGAATGAGACTTTTCCTTAAGCCAGGCTTGCTTAGACAAATGAAAGATTAAATACACCTTTACGAACCTTTCTATAAGGACACTTGTAATAGCAATCTGGGCCTGTAAGTGGCAAAAACATACAGAAAATAAATGAAATGTACCACAGTTACCCTTTAAAGTCATCATGGTTGAATTCAAATGTACCTCAGACCAAGTGACTAGCTGTGACGAATACTTCTTTACTTCGGGATACGTTATCTTGAAGATTTGAACCCTGGAGATGAAGACAAACACTGGTGATATTGCAGAATGACACTTTTCCTTAAGCCAGGCTTGCTTAGACAAATTACAGATTAAATGCACCATGTTTTTCTCTGTAAGGACCTTTCCAATAACGACACTTCTGTGCCTTTTTTAAGTGGCAAAAACATACAGAAAATATACCACAATTATCGTTTAAAGTCCTCCATCTTGTGGCATCCAAACCCCCCACCTGTTAGAGACTCATCATCCCGCTGTGCACTCTGAATATTCCTAATAACCGCTGTTCTTTGTTTCAGGTAATGTTCACAGGAGAGAATGTACCGGTCCACCCTCACGTGTATAGCAACGGTCACATCTGTCTATCTATTCTCACGGAGGATTGGTCGCCTGCTCTCTCAGTGCAATCAGTCTGTCTTAGCATTATCAGCATGTTGTCCAGCTGCAAAGAAAAGGTAAACACACCCGTGATAATGCAGAATATAGCAAGAGGTGCATGCTAATGATATGCTGAACGATGTCCTGTTTTCTTGCAGAGACGACCGCCCGATAACTCCTTTTATGTAAGAACGTGTAACAAAAATCCAAAGAAGACAAAATGGTGGTATCACGGTGAGTGTGTTACACCTCGCACACGTTCACACATTGCTCGTTAAGGATGATTTAATTAACGTATGTTCCGTTTCCCTCCACAGACGATACATGCTAATGTACAAACTTTGTAATAATCGTAGAAGGAAGAAGTCCGACTGACCTACGTTAAGCACTTTTGAAATCATTCAGTCTTTGAACTCTGACCTTTGACTGGAACAATGGACACCATGCGCTGGCGGCTCTTTGTCTGCATTACCCCCCCCCCCCCCCCCCCCCCCCCCCCCCCCCCATGGGATGCATGTTTTAGCCGGTTGTAAAATAGCGGGCGATGATAATGGAACGTTTTAGATGCACCCAAGATGGATGGTTATTTGGCAGGAAGCTGGTAAAGCAGACGAGTCGTAGCGAGATCATTATAATTCCTGTTTTTTTTTTATCGTGACTTTGTGTGTGGTTGCTTTTCTTTCCCTTTTAAAGTTCCTTGTTTTGTGCAATAATAATAATAATAACCGATGGATGCATGCTGGGGGTCTGCAAAGAGAAATCCAAATCGTCTTTTTCCGGAATGGATCGGGCCGTCACGGAAACCCAAGACGACGCTTCATCCGTTTGATTTGAAATGATACGCTTCGAGGCACCTCTGGTCGTCCTCTTCTCACAGTTACCGAGGGACACTTAGTTATCAGGTTTAAAAGGGGGTGTAGTTTGTAACCACTGTATCGAGTAAACACCATTTTCTTCATCTTCCAACCTGAGATGTGGTCGCAGCTCTCGGACAAACGTCGGTACGGATGCGAGTTAAACAAATAACATAATAGCGGACGAACATCTTGTAGAGTCGTCCAGATTTCAAGGTTTGCAGCGGCCTCTCTTCCATTTAACGAATGTCTGATCCACTTTTTATTTGTATGATACGGTTGTTTTATTTCATGCTTTAATCTTTTTTTTAATGTTGAGTTATTTTAAGCTTGAAAAGGAGAGTTGGGTCAGTAGGTTTTTGTATTTGTTATTTAATTTGTGATCTCCAGAATGAGGAAGAGGAGTCTTAACAGAAGGAAAAGACAACCGGCCCTTTTTGATTCCCCTGGTCAGAGTTTTGGCTCAGGTACTTTTTTCAATAAAAGAGATCGCCTCTAAAAACATAAATAACCAGATATTTTAACTATATTTTCACCAAAAGAGACGGTTATGTTGCAACCTGACACGTCTGATCTATTGTACATAAACCGGTGGCGGTAGTTAGCAGAGGATGCATTTACTTTATAGCAGGGTGACGATAGGAGGGCTTTATTTCATTGGAAGACAGTCTGGCTGTTAAAGTTTTACAGTGGGGGTGCATGCCGTTTCAAACCCTACTTTTTCTTATTGGCATCATGTGACACCTTTTTCCATAACGTTAGGCAACTCCTTTCCTATAAAGAAAGCCACTCAGACATACTTGAATTGTTCCATCTTGGGTTTGTTTGTATTTTATTTCGCAGGGTCTGAGTGAGTGCGATGATACTCTGAACTGTAGAGCACACCGCTATCTCCAAAACGACATGGATAACATAAAGACAACTATTTAACCAATGACTTTCGATTTTATTAGCTTCATTGTTAGGGTCTGCCGAGGAAGGGCCTGATTGCAGTCGTGTTTTCGGGGGGTTTAAATCCCTCCTGTAGGATCAGAAGAGATTTGAAAAACGTTACAAAGGTTATTATTTAGTATTTCTTCTTTAGTTTTCTTCTTCCTGCTCCATGTGGTTTGAACTCTTAGCTTGCAGGTTGTTGTGAGTGATCAACACTAATGAGGGTGTTTATTTATATTTGACATTTTGTTCTGCGATGCGCAAGCTCCATGTAAAAGGTGCCTGTTCATTTTCATAATCAATAATAAAAGCAAAGATTCACTTTTATTCAACCGTCGTTTGCACAATGCTTGAATACATAATGCTTCTGTTCTTTTCTCTCCCTGCAGCGTCTTAAAGCATGTATCCATTTCATGCACGACTTTAACACTGAATGGGTTTAATTAGGATGAAAATTAGCAAATAAGTTGTATTGTTTTGGCCAGAAATGGGTCTAAAGGCATCTAACTAGCAGAAAACTGAGACAAATCTACATTTAATCACATAGTCATAATTTAAGCACACTTTGTTCTACAACACATACAAAACCTCATGTTAAGTGTATGCTGCTCACAGCGACCCATGAGGGTTTACACGTTTTAAAAGCATACCTTTATTTTCTGTAAGCTAAACATATAAGCAGATAGTAATTATTAGAGTATATTAATGGTATACCAGAAGCATTACCATCCATACAATTTCTTCTACATGGGACAATCTTTATGCATTTTAGTTTCTTAATTGTGTTGTTGGCCAAGCTTGAAAGACATCAATTTAATCTAAATAGCCCCAAAAGGACATTTAACACGAGCAGAAAACGGCATGTTAAATCACAGAAACGGTCAAATTATCGAATGTATCACTCAATATTTGCACTTTAAAACACATTGTGAGTATGTGATGAATTCCATGTGAGATTATATCTGGCAAAAAACATTTTCTATAAGCTTAACATAAAAAATAGTTTTCGAAAATACTCATTTTAGTTTTGGTACTCGGGATGAATTGATCACCCTGCTCTTTAATAGTTGTTTAGCATGGGCTGATCTTTATGTATGTATTTAACTGTGGTTGGCCAAGCTTGAAAAGAGACGGTTTTTTTAAATTGTAATGAACCGTAATGAACATTTAGTTTTTTAAATGGTAAAAAAATCTCACCACAATAACAAGAGTGGGCGAGTGGCGCCATCTAGTGGTCATTTCACAACATTACGCCTGTCAAATCTGATGAGACATAATTAAATTTCTTACATTTATTTCACTCAAATTCTCCCTTAGCTAATGCCTTTTGTACTTTTATACAGCTAGTAATTATTTATTATTGTTGCTTTTACTTATTTGTTATCTAAAATACACATTCAAAGGCACTGATATATTGTATAGTACCTGAGTAGCCTACTATCACAATGTAGATATAATAATTAGTAAAGACATATACAGTTGTTTATTTAAATATTTAATATATACAGAATAAATATAGTTTTAATAATGCATGTATGCACGGTGTTTCAATAAATACTCTTTATTTTTGATTAACTATACTAATAAAACAAGTATTTATTTATGGATTATTGATTTTAATAATATTATATTTTGTAATTGTTAATACACATTTATTCTATTTGTATATAAGATTATATATTGTAAAATCAAATGATTTAATCACAAAAAATATGTATTTGTATTCTGAAGTTACACAGCTTCAAGCTAACCCGGACTGAACCATTCCCAGCGCCGCGGGGGTGTCCGATTCATTCAGGATTCACGTTAAACCGTAATGAAGGCACGTTAGCGATACACTATGCTTAGCACTAACCACATGGATAAAACACACACCTAACACATGACATATGTTAAATAACCAGCCATTTAGCTTTAAAGTGGCGAATTTGTAATATGTATCCAGACAAATAAGTTGGTCTGCCCCTCTTCCATCCAGTTCTCTTTAGTGTTTGCCAATGTCGGAGGTGTAACTGGGGTCTGGCCCTGGACAAAGGTAAAAAATACACTCAAATGTTTGTCCCTGTGTTGATTTACAGTCTTTGGGTTATTGTCCACGCTTTTGCCAGTCTGTAAATCCCGTTTTTAGGCCTGAAATCCTGCATACTTTGGTGGAGGATGGGGCGGTATGTGGATGCTAGCAGAGGGGTGCTCGGCCGATCAGCCATGATGAGCGTTAACCGGCTAAACTAGCCTTTCCAGGGCGGATTTCTACTCTAAATTCACCGGGAGAAACCCCACTGACATGCCCATGACAGTATGCATGCTTTCCAATTCTGCTGCTTTGTTTTTAGCAGCTGACATGTGCAGGAAATGTCGTTTTCTCGTTGGTAACGTTAGCTTGTTGCTAAGCTGTAGTGTAGGGGCTGCAGACAGGCTGTGTCAGTGAACACACCACCTCCTTATTCAAGTTACTGTGCGGGACCACCGTGCATTGAATTCACTTTGCTTCGCATGCATGCTGCCGTGAAAGAAAAGCAAGGCAGACTGAGAACAGCATTATGCACGCAGATGCAAACAGACAGCATGCAATGAATTAAGGTCACAGAGCAGAGTAAAAATAGCATTTTAGGTTATTTTTTATGGGCATGCAACTGCTCTGTTGTTTACACCGGTCCTAGTATGGTGTTCAGGTGTAAACAATGGACATGCATCACTATTATTCCATACTTTCAGAGTGAAGCTCATGAAAACACCTGAAAACTGTCCTTATGTTTGGTTTAACACCTGTTTGCATTCTAACTATTGCCTAAATTAGCACTCACTTGAGGTATTTCAGGTATTGCCCATCACCTGGAGGGTTAGGGTTCAAAGCGAGCATCTCACAAAGTGTGCACTGCAGGCTGTCTTCTCTCCAGGGGAGCAGCTGACCTGTGAGGACGTGAAAAGAATTCCCCTCATTTCCCTTCAGTGTCTGCAGCCTCTTATTAATGTGAACCAGGAGTGGAGCTTTCCTGGCGAGATGTTGTGATACTTCAAGGTTTCAAGGCTTGTATTGTCATGTGTGCGTAGCTACAGTGTAGTTATGACAATGAAAATATTAGGTCATAGGCTCCTCCAACAGTGCAACACAATAACACAGATAAAATAGTACAAGTAAATACAATAAAACTGAATATGATAGAAACTGTGCAGAATAGTCTATATACAGTAATTAGAATATTGATAAACAGATGAATGAACTTTGTACATTTTGTAATCGATGTATTGCATGTTACATTAATATAAAACATGGTGGCATATTGTGTTTATCTTGCAAAGTGTGTTTAGATTCACCAAAACATTGCGTGCATGCTCAGAAAGATTAGGAAGTAAATGTTGTTGGACCCTCGTCTCAGTGGATGTGATGCCGGCCTTTGTACCTCACTTTGCTCTCAAATCAGAAGTGATTGAACGTCCATTGTCTTGCTCGCAGGATTCTCTTCCTTTCCGGGGAGCTTAGCAGCAGAAAGACGAGCAAAGCTCCTTCAGATAAAGCTTCATTGTGCGCTGTGTTCGCTGCCAGTGGATCAGAATGTGAGATAGGCCGAGGGCCGCACAGTTTGAAGTCCGTTAGCACGCAGAAGTCTGTCAAAGTGAGCCGCTGGATGTTCTGATGCTGCCCAATAATGTTCACACACATGCAGAGAAATGCAGGTGTGATGACATTAGGGCTAACAAGTAATCAAAATGTAATTAAAATCACAATATGGGCTAGTGAAATATTCAAATTGCAGGAGGTGCAATATTTGTTACAGGTAAAATATGTATTTTGGAGCTGCAGAAGAATACTTCAAATCATATTCCTGACTTAATAAAACATCTTTATTCATTATTTTATATTAAAATCATTTAGTAATCGCAATATCAGTCTAAATAATTGCTATTTGTTGTTTTTTCCAAATCCTGCATCCCTATATGACTTTGACTATAAGTGTTACAATAAGCGTCTTTGAGTTTGAGTGCAGAGGGATGGATGATTTTGAAAAGCCATTTATCTTAAGAGCAGGTAATAATAATAATAGATTTAATTTGTTAGCGCTTTTACAGGTGCTCAAAGACGCTTTACAGATATAGTGAAGATAAAATAAAGGAACAACAAATAAATATATAGTTAAAGTCAAATAATACAAAAACAGGTAGAGATTAGATAAGCTCTACCTGCTCTTGAGACACATCGCTTTTCTAAATCATTCATCCCTCTGCACTCAAACTTCTAAATTCATGATTTAACTTTATTATTTACTAACTTATTTATTGTGTGCTTTCTTCCTGTATGTTCCTGCCTGTCTTCAAAGTCAACTTTATTGTCAATCTTTCAGTTTGTGTGAACAGACGGAGAGATGGAAATACAGTTTCCCACACTCCCGAATACAAAATAAAAATATATATAAAAATATGTATAAACAAGACATAAGATGCTCATAACCAAGTTGCCCCTTCCGGGATTAATAAAGTTGTTAATTGATTGATTAGGAAAAGCGCTATCAAATTAAAGATAACATTTAGATGATGTACAGTTAAGTAACTAGCCATTTTGCTGTATGACCCTATACGTGTTATAATGCTGCGTGTGTCTTCCTGCAGGAATAGAGCATGGCTCAAGTGAAAGTTCAGACCTCAGCAGCCCTGGCTGGTCCTGGCCCCGCCCCCGGAGCCCCGGCCGCGGCCAGCCCCGCAGCGCTCGGTCTGCACCCCGCCCTCAACGGCCCCCCCACCTCCGCCTGCCCCGCTCCTGCAGGCGGATATGGGGACGACCCTGTGTCTGCCACATCGCCAGGTAACCAAACGCTTATTATGGGATGTGGGGAGGAGAAGGAAGCTCGAGAGATAATGTTGATATTTATATTTTACGTCAATCGAACACCTCAAAAGAAGCTTCAAATGTAAATCAAAGTGATTCATTGATTTGATTTCTAATGAATAATGAAGTCTTAACATCTCTTCAGCGTCTTCTATTGAAGCGATTATGCATTTTGACCTACATGCTCCACAAAATGAACTCTACTATATGGTGTAGTGTATGTCTATCAGTCCATGATGATAGTCCAGGCATCCCGTTGTGTTTCTGGTGCCGTTCCTCTGAATGAAATGTGTTTTCTTCAGGCCCGCCCCAGGAGAACATGGCAAACCCTAAAGAGAAAACTCCGATGTGTTTGGTGAATGAGTTAGCCCGTTTCAACCGGATCCAACCGCAGTACAAGCTCCTCAACGAGAGAGGCCCCGCACACGCTAAGGTGAGGAAACACAGGACATTCTGGTTTGACTAATATCACTAGATCTGGTATTTCCTTCCATCTTTATATCACGACAATTTAATCTATTTTAAAAGTTGGCATATGATTTAAAAGGTCATGCTCCTACCATGTGTCTCCAGAGGGATTGTGGGTAATGTAGTTCCATTAGTGCTGTGATAGATCTGGTATTTCCTACCATCTTTATCTATATCACAACAATTGTATCTATTTTAAAAGTTGGAATATGAGTTAACAAGTCTAGGGATCATGTTCATGCTCCTACCATGTGTCTCCAGAGGGATTGTGGGTAATGTAGTTTCCTGTGGTTTGACTAATATCAGTAGATCTGGTATTTCCTTCCATCTCTTGTCAAACCAAAGAAATAGCACTTGTTTTATTTGTTTAAATATCAGAACAATTGAATCTATTGTAAAAATTGGAATATAATTCAAAAGGTCTAGGGATTATGTTAAATCCTATTTATTTCATATCTATTGGTTCCCTTGACGTTGTTTGAGACTTTTCACAAATGATTATTGTTCATGTGTCTCCAGAGGGATTGTGGGTAATGTAGTTTCCCGTGTGTCCCCTGCAGATCTTCACGGTGCAGCTGACTCTGGGGGATCAGCTGTGGGAGGCGGAGGGAACGAGCATCAAGAAGTCTCAGCACTCCACAGCTGCTAAAGCTCTGGAGGAGAGCGTCCTGCCAAGGCCCGCACCCCGCTGCCCCAAAGTGGACATCAACAGCAACCCAGGTACTAAAACACAACTACCAGGTGGGAAGTAGTGGAGTACAAATACTTTGTTACTGTACTTAAGTACATGTTTCTGGTATTACATGTTGAACACAAATACCTGTACTTTCTACTTCTTACATGTTGAACTCAAATACCTGTACTTTCTACTTCTCTCATGTTGAACACAAATACCTGTACTTTCTACTTCTTACATGTTGAACTCAAATACCTGTACTTTCTACTTCTTACATGTTGAACTCAAATACTTGTACTTTCTACTTCTTACATGTTGAACTCAAATACCTGTACTTTCTACTTCTTACATGTTGAACTCAAATACCTGTACTTTCTACTTCTTACATGTTGAACTCAAATACCTGTACTTTCTACTTCTTACATGTTGAACTCAAATACCTGTACTTTCTACTTCTTACATTTCCCAAACAGCTGGTTCCTTTAGTCTGAATGTGTGTTTGATGCGTGATCATTATTCTTTAGAGTCATTGCGTGCCTATTGATTTGAACACGATCCGTGTATCCATCATTTCCTGGTCTTCTCTAAAGAAGAGGGACCAATGGAAACGTTGTCATGTTGCCGTTGTTCAGCATGGAAACATTCATTAGCTAACAATGACATTATTGTTCTATTAATATAAAGGGAGGTCAGGTACTCTTTAAAACTGCTGCTAGTTATGGGTACTTTTTACTGAAGTACATTTCAAAGCCTCTTTACTTTGACTTGAGTAAAGAAGTTTAGTCAGTACTTCTACTTTTACCAGAGTATCTTTAAACACGAGTATCTGTACTTCTACTTGAGTAAAGGATGTGAGTACTTCTACCATCTCTGACCTCAACAAATTTAAATCACTAAAAATACACAAGCGAAGGGTTTCTTTTAAAACCACTGTGTGTTTGACCTGGAATTGCTAATATTATACAAAATGGTATTTAAAATGAGTAAGAATTACATTATTTAATAATAATAATAATAATGCATTTTATTTATAGAACGCTTTCCTAGAAACATATAAATAAATTAAAACAATTAAAACAACACACTTATACATCATTTAACCTCATATAACATTTGTTAGTCTTTTAACTGGAACCACAACCGCTAAGTGCTTTTGAGGGTTTCCTGTGTGGAGGAACATGCACACTGTATATGGGCCTATTCTGTGGGGAAAGGGTATAACTCTCACTACCACATGTCAAAAGCTGTTCCCTGAAGTTCATTAGTGCCCTCTACTGTTTGTTTTGTGGAGGTGTAAAAGTGTGTATATGGAGAAGTGGAGGCCTCATACATCTCTTCAGAAAGCAGCTTTGGACGTAACAGGAGTTTGGCCTCTAGGTGAAGCTCTAAAGCCACAGGGTATTTTTAAAATAACTCATTTGTAGGCTGCAGATATTCTCATATAAAAACATGGAGATTTGGAGCTTCAGAGAGTATCGTGTCTTGCAGTTTTAAGATCTGCAGATATTAGACACTTTTCATACATCCTTTGTCAATGGTTGGCTTTGTTTTTTACTTATTCTTTATTAGTTATTTTCTCCCATTCCTCTTTACATCCATTAGTACTCCATTTTAGATGAACAGTTTCTTTAACAAGGGGTCACAACATGTAGAAGGTCTCAAATCCAAGAAATTCAACGTGAGAATATGAAAACACGTATAAAAATCAAATCAATAATAACACTGAGAACGTAAATAACACAGGTATAACAAAAGTTAAAAACAAGATGGGTTATATTTAAGGTCATCCTACATATTACAATAATACAGTCCAATATACAGAATATCTCATTTTAAAGAAGCCATATTATATTATGTTGGGGTGTCACACAGTCAGTTCCTTTTTCTGTGCAGCCTTTATAATCCTTTCATTATTAATCACAATGCTTGGCTTTCAATGGGTCTAGGTCTAGGTCAGTGCTTCTCGAGCGCCCCCTAGTGGTCTGTGAGTATATTGGTAACATTTCACATTTGAAATAAATAAATTAGGGCTGTCAGTCGATTCAAATAGTTAATCACGATTAATCGCACATTTTTGATCTGTTCTAAATGTACCTTAGAGGAATATTTTTCAAGTTTTTAATACTCTTATCAACATATGAGAGGACAAATATGCTTTATGCTAATGTTTATTATCATTTGAACAATGACAAATAATCTCATGAATATTAAACACAACAACCTGGAACCTCTCTCATTCAATAATACAATACAAAGTGTGTGTGTGTGTGTGTGTGTGTGTGTGTGTGTGTGTGTGTGTGTGTGTGTGTGTGTGTGTGTGTGTGTGTGTGTGTGTGTGTGTGTGTGTGTGTGTGTGTGTGTGTGTGTGTGTGTGTGTGTGTGTGTGTGTGTGTGTTGTGTGTGTGTGTGTGTGTGGTGTGTGTGTGTGTGTGTGTGTGTGTGTGTGTGTGTGTGTGTGTGTGTGTGTGTGTGTGTGTGTGTGTGTGTGTGTGTGTGTGTGTGTGTGTGTGTGTGTGTGTGTGTGTGTGTGTGTGTGTGTGTGTGTGTGTGTGTGTGTGTGTGTGTGTGTGTGTGTGTGTGTGTGTGTGTGTGTGTGTGTGTGTGTGTGTGTGTGTGTGTGTGTGTGTGTGTGTGTGTGTGCGCACGTTGGAGCTATGTGCAACTCAAGGCTGAAGGCTCGAACGGGAGCTGCCTGGACGCTGCAATCATGTTGCACTATCCGTGCTGAGTGTGCTGACTTCTCGTACAATGTCCCACTGTCTGGCTTCCTGCATAAAGTCAAGGCGCAGTTGTCGGCGAAATGTCGCTCCTCTGTTTTCATTTAAACAGCTCCTTAGATCCGTTAGCGCAGCTAGCTAGCACCAGTTGCTAACAACAACAAGGCACGTAAGGTCTCTCTCTCTCTCGCTCGGGCCACACATACACACACCCTCCCGGTCCTCCCAACAGCCAGTCGGTGCCTGCCGGTGAGCGTGGAAGTGTGGTCTGCCACAAGCGGGCGGCAGGAGCGGGGCTGTCAGCATCAGCTTGTAGATGGTATTTTAAACTCGATGCGCTCTGAAACTACGGGGCGGCCGAGGACAAAAAATACACATGCGTTAATCGCGTTAAAATAATTAGTGGCGTTAATTTTTTTTTTGCGTTAACGCGTTAACTTGACAGCCCTAATATAAATACATTTACATTTTCCGCACTCTCGCGGGAATATCTCCGCAATGGAGCGAGCTTAAGTTTCACTTTCTATTGCATGATATTCTTTCACACACACATACGGGTTTTGGGCCGAGGGCGACACCGTACTTCCGGTATCCGCCATTTCACGCGAGGTGCAAGCAGAATATCATAGTCTATTGCCTTAATCAATATCTAGTCAACTCTAAAATACCACATATATGCAATGGCATGATAATATTATTGTGACAAGTGGGGTATTCACCTGGTGTTTCCAGAAGATAGACGTAGATGCTGCCAAAATCGACGAAGGCCACTTTCGAGGTTCGTTTTTCCATACATCTGCAGGCAGTCTGTAAGGGCAATCGGAAAACCCACACAGCTCTAGTGTACGCTGGTAACGACCTAGAGCACACCCCTCAAGTCCAGAGATGTAATCCGAAGACATGCAGCGATTTCTTCGGTCGTTAATTCAGAAATAAAACCTAGTGCGCTCTGCCTGGCTACGTTAGCTAGCTGTTTATATTTGCACCTCCAGGATATTAGCACCTCCAGGAAAATGGCGTATTTATATATATATATATATGGCGCGCGTTGCATTGTGGGTAGCTCGTGACGTCACTGTGTGTGAAAGAATAGCCCAGTGCAACACCTTCGTCACACATGTCACCACCTGTTTGTACCATTTTCAGGCGATTTGTAATCTGTTCTAGAAAAACGATGTGTTTTGGGATATTTGTGGAGTTAGGTGGTCCGCGAGTGTTTTTTTATTGGTTAAGTGGTCCTTTGAGAAGTTTGAGAAACACTGGTCTAGGTGAAGCTCTAAAGCCACTGGGTATTTTGGAATAACCCATTTGTAGGCGACACACACTCTCATATTAAAACATGCTTTTAATGTACACATATTCTCAGGGCTCAACATTATAAATGGCCCGCTGGCCCGGAAGCACTATTTAGACACCCCGGCAGCATAACCGGAGGAGTTAAAGGAGAGTGACAGGGAGTATGAGAAGAAGAGGGAGAGAAAGTTTCAGTCAGCTTGATCGATGGAGTTGGCTTCAACATGATGCCAATATAATCAAGGTCCTTTGTCGGCTCTGTACATCAATGCCGACCTATGCTGACAAGTAAGTGAAGAGAATATAAAGGTATATTCGCTATAGGGAAATGTCCCAGCAGTTCTAATCTATTACATCGCCATTACATTTCTAACTCCTGATGACAGGAAGGCAGAAAGCGCATTATACAAATAATAATACTCGTAATAATGATAACCAAATATGAACAATTGAGGAAAATGAGGAAGAACTGATGATGTTGTAGTACAAGTAGTAATGTAGTTTGTGCATAAATTACTATTGCTAATTTTCTTACCGGGCCAGAGGAATGTTACCCTTAATGTCTACCCCTGATTCTCATGCGTGTGTTTGACTGTCTTTAGGCAGTATAACACCCACAGTGGAGCTGAACGGTCTGGCCATGAAGAGAGGGGAGCCGGCCATCTACCGCCCTCTGGACCCTAAACCTATGCCCAACTACAGAGCCAACTACAACTTCAGAGGCATGTTCAACCAAAGGTGAGACACACACTCAACGCTGAGCTGAAGGGACACATATTCTCAGGTCGAAATATAATTAGTAGCTGTGCCAAAGAGAAACCAAATCAAGGGTGTTTGTGTTGAAACTAGACCAGTGTTTCTCAAAATGTGGTGTGCGGACTTCTGGTGGTCCGGGAGCGAGACCCTAGAAGCCCGAGAGTATATTGGTAAAATGTCACATTTGAAATAAATAAATGATAAATTCAAAGGGTTTCTCAAATTGTTTAAAAATGACTAGTATCGGTGGCAGTGGAGGTTTGTTTCGTACTTCAAGCGGTGTGTTTTTTGCATTTCTCTCAGGAGCCAACGATCTGTGAGTCTGTCGGCTCGGACATAAACTCCGTAATAAATGTAGCATTTTAAATCGCATATGAACGAAATGCTTGTAGAATCCGTAGTTGTGTTGTTGATTCAATGTGTGAACGAGGCGATATAGGTCACGTTAAGCTGTCATTTGTTATGAACTGTTGGAGTGGGAAGCAGACCTTTTTGTTTTGGGATATTTGGGAAGTTAGGTGTGTTTTTGTATTGGTTAAGTGGTCCTTGGTATGAGAAACACTGATCTCGACCCACTTTTGTTTCGGTGTTTGGATTCTTGTGCTACTTCCAAACTAATGCTGCAAATCCTATTTACTTACGTTTGAACTACTGCAACATTTGTAGATAATTCGCCTCATTATTCACCTGAAACTCTGCAGGTCACACATGTCTTATCTCCTCTTGATCCACAGCTATGTTTTAGAAGTGGGATTATATGAGGTACTTCTCCCCATCACAGTATTACCTACATCAGTTTTTAGAAACGCAGCAGCACGAAGCTAAGCTATGTGCTGCTACGGATGAATTGAGTACATGTGGAGCTCATGTTCCTGCAGGATTCTTGCTCTTTTGAGTGTGCTTCTTCATGGCTGAATGCACCTTTTGTAAATCACTTTGGGTAGAAGTGTCAGTTAAATCCAGTGAAGTATTTCAGACAGCTTAAAGGTCCCATGTCATGGCCATTTCCACTGATCATAATTCTATTGTTGAGGTCTACTAGAATAGATTTATATTGTGCAATTTTCCAAACTCACATTGGTTTCTCAGCATCTCTGTAAACTACGTGTATTCACTGAATTTCCCTCTCTGCCTTTAACGGCTCGTTGTAGCTCCAATAGCTCCAGCCCCCACCCTCCCTGTGAGCACAGTGTGCTCTGATTGGTCGGGACGTTGTGAATCGCGCTGAGCTCCGTGGAGGTGTTGTTTCCTTGTTTAGCGATACACAGCGAAACACAGCCAAACTCACTCTGAGCACACACAAAGTCACAGCCGAAGTAAAAACAATAAGTGTGGCTTGATATTGAGAAAGAAAAAGGTTGATAAACGCTGTGAGAATGGGTCTGTAGAGAGAACGGGTCTGCAGAGAGAACGGGTCTGTAGAGAGAATGGGTCTGCAGAGAGAATGGGTCTGCAGAGAGAACGGGTCTGCAGAGAGAATGGGTCTGTAGAGAGAATGGGTCTGCAGTGAGAATGGGTCTGCAGAGAGAACGGGTCTGCAGAGAGAACGGGTCTGCAGAGAGAACGGGTCTGCAGAGAGAACGGGTCTGCAGAGAGAATGGGTCTGTAGAGAGAATGGGTCAGCAGAGAGAATGGGTCTGTAGAGAGAATGGGTCAGCAGAGAGAATGGGTCTGTAGAGAGAACGGGTCTGCAGAGAGAACGGGTCTGCAGAGAGAACGGGTCTGCAGAGAGAACGGGTCTGCAGAGAGAACGGGTCTGTAGAGAGAATGGGTCAGCAGAGAGAATGGGTCTGTAGAGAGAATGGGTCAGCAGAGAGAATGGGTCTGTAGAGAGAATGGGTCAGCAGAGAGAATGGGTCTGTAGAGAGAACGGGTCTGCAGAGAGAACGGGTCTGCAGAGAGAACGGGTCTGCAGAGAGAACGGGTCTGCAGAGAGAACGGGTCTGTAGAGAGAATGGGTCAGCAGAGAGAACGGGTCTGTAGAGAGAATGGGTCAGCAGAGAGAATGGGTCTGCAGAGAGAATGGGTCTGTAGAAAGAATGGGTCTGCAGAGAGAACGGGTCTGCAGAGAGAACGGGTCTGTAGAGAGAATGGGTCTGCAGAGAGAACGGGTCTGTAGAGAGAATGGGTCTGCAGAGAGAATGGGTCTGCAGAGAGAACGGGTCTGCAGAGAGAACGGGTCTGCAGAGAGAACGGGTCTGCAGAGAGAACGGGTCTGCAGAGAGAACGGGTCTGCAGAGAGAACGGGTCTGCAGAGAGAACGGGTCTGCAGAGAGAACGGGTCTGCAGAGAGAACGGGTCTGCAGAGAGAACGGGTCTGCAGTGAGAACGGGTCTGCAGAGAGAACGGGTCTGCAGAGAGAACGGGTCTGCAGAGAGAACGGGTCTGCAGAGAGAACGGGTCTGCAGAGAGAACGGGTCTGCAGAGAGAACGGGTCTGCAGAGAGAACGGGTCTGTAGAGAGAACGGGTCTGCAGAGAGAACGGGTCTGCAGAGAGAACGGGTCTGCAGTAGAGAACGGGTCTGCAGAGAGAACGGGTCTGCAGAGAGAACGGGTCTGCAGAGAGAACGGGTCTGCAGAGAGAACGGGTCTGCAGAGAGAACGGGTCTGCAGAGAGAACGGGTCTGCAGAGAGAACGGGTCTGCAGAGAGAACGGGTCTGTAGAGAGAACGGGTCTGCAGAGAGAACGGGTCTGCAGAGAGAATGGGTCTGCAGAGAGAAGGGGTCTGCAGAGAGAATGGGTCTGTAGAGAGAATGGGTCTGCAGAGAGAATGGGTCTGCAGAGAGAATGGGTCTGCAGAGAGAATGGGTCTGCAGAGAGAACGGGTCTGCAGAGAGAACGGGTCTGTAGAGAGAATGGGTCTGCAGAGAGAATGGGTCTGCAGAGAGAATGGGTCTGCAGAGAGAATGGGTCTGCAGAGAGAATGGGTCTGTAGAGAGAATGGGTCTGCAGAGAGAATGGGTCTGTAGAGAGAACGGGTCTGCAGAGAGAACGGGTCTGTAGAGAGAATGGGTCTGTAGAGAGAATGGGGTCTGCAGAGAGAATGGGTCTGCAGAGAGAACGGGTCTGTAGAGAGAACGGGTCTGTAGAGAGAATGGGTCTGCAGAGAGAATGGGTCTGCAGAGAGAACGGGTCTGTAGAGAGAATGTGTCTGCAGAGAGAATGTGTCTGCAGAGAGAATGGGTCTGCAGAGAGAATGGGTCTGTAGAGAGAATGGGTCTGCAGAGAGAATGGGTCTGTAGAGAGAACGGGTCTGTAGAGAGAATGTGTCTGCAGAGAGAATGGGTCTGCAGAGAGAATGGGTCTGTAGAGAGAACGGGTCTGTAGAGAGAATGTGTCTGCAGAGAGAATGGGTCTGCAGAGAGAATGGGTCTGCAGAGAGAATGGGTCTGCAGAGAGAATGGGTCTGTAGAGAGAATGGGTCTGCAGAGAGAACGGGTCTGTAGAGAGAATGTGTCTGCAGAGAGAATGGGTCTGCAGAGAGAATGGGTCTGTAGAGAGAATGGGTCTGCAGAGAGAATGGGTCTGTAGAGAGAACGGGTCTGTAGAGAGAATGGGTCTGCAGAGAGAATGGGTCTGCAGAGAGAATGGGTCTGTAGAGAGAACGGGTCTGTAGAGAGAACGGGTCTGCAGAGAGAATGGGTCTGCAGAGAGAACGGGTCTGCAGAGAGAATGGGTCTGCAGAGAGAATGGGTCTGCAGAGAGAACGGGTCTGCAGAGAGAATTTCGCCGCGATCCCAACTGTCTGTTATCAGCCTGCAGCCAGGGAGGAGAGATCAGCAGAGCTGCCTGCACTGAGTGTGTGAGGAAGTCGTGGATTGGTCAATTTGGACCAATCAGCGGGGGCTTAACGTAACGGCTCCGCGGACGTAACGTAACGGCTCCACGGATTGGTCCATTTCGTCATCATACGTACCCGGAAGAATCAATGGACAGTGATGTATCTCCAACGAGGCGTTTTGGGGAGGTATTTTCTGTGTTAGAGTTTTACTCGCTACAGGGTGCACTTTGAGGGTTTTTACTCTGCACACCGTTTACATGCATACAAACCTTCATAACATACAAGGGGACGGGTACTAACCAGAAAAGCATGACATGGGACCTTTAAATATCTTCATTAGTGGTACGCTAGGAACATTTGGACAGTTTTACCTCTTAGCCTTTCATAGCTGCCAGACTCCATTGACAAAAACTCCTTTTATCCTGGAGTTGCAAGTCCACCGGAGCTTCAGTGTGTGTTGGATTTAGCAACTAAACAATCACTTTTAAATCTAGCCAACATTGCATGTTAGCTTGTCCCATTCAGTGCCGCGGCAAAAGTCATCATGAACACAACAACACTTGTGCTGTGTGATCATCTATACTGGAGTTAAGTGCTCAAACTCTAATTCCAACATTAGAGGGGACACATTGATTTATCTTGTTCAAATTACTTCCAGACAACCCATTTTTAACGAGAGAAATCTCCTCGTTTAGCGTCAGCTTTGTTGCAGCTGAGCGACCTCATATATTAAATAAAATCCATGTTATAAGAGATTTAATTTAGCCTGGTTTGCAGACGATGGGTGGCTCAGCGCTCTGAGATTTATGTCCTTCAGTGTGCTGATATATTCTCTCTTTGACCCCGGGGGCTCAGATGTGAGGCAGACATCCATATGTTCTCTGAACGGATGAAGGTGGTGCCCTCATGGGGTCTCTCTCCACACTCAGTCTCTGTCGACTCTCTTTCTTCCATCGTTTTCTTTTGCTTTACTGCAGCCATCCAGCCATTTCCAAAACTCCATAAAAACGCCACCAGGGGCAATTAATGATCCCCCCTCCCTCAGTGAAGGAATGTCCTTTAGGACGCATGAAATCCAGGTGATTCTGTCAGTTAAAGGGGGATTTTTGTATTTAAACGGGACCTTATTTTCCCATGTTTTTGTCTCTTAAGGCTAAGTAGGTTTAAAAATGTTTTGAAAGTAGTCCAATAATTGGCAGCTGCTATGTTTTCATTCCGTGTAATAGTGCAACGTCAAAATATACGTCTGTTAAATGTTTAAGTCGACCACTGAAAGCCTCAGATTGCTATCTGTCTGACAAAATTATGGAAAGGAGCCTAAAAATAACACTTTACTCTCTCTTGTCTCGTCTAACTCAGGAAGTCTCGTTCTGAAATCTCGCTTGGCATCAACAGTGTCGTATTTAACGAAATATATAACGATGTCATTGCAAATCTTTTAGATGACACCAATACAATGTGTTTTTTGGGTAAACATCAATACAGTAATAAACAAAAAAGAGAAATTGGTACATGTTTTTTTGTACTGATTATACATTTAGATTTTATATATATAAGCAGTTTATAAAGCCTATTACGGAAAGAACCATCCATTGCATTGTTCATACTGTCCTTTTGAAATCATTCGTTCAGTTTAACCCTGACTACAGACTCATCTGCTTTAAGTAGTCCGTTAAAGTAGTAAAGTGGATTGTGAGCTTGAATAAATATTGACTGTAGTAGTTTATGGTATTATTAATGCTTTTATGATATCATTTAAAATATAGCATCAAGGTGGCATCCAGAGCACACACTGTTCACGTCTCATAAAGCCACCTCAATTTGTTTGCATTATTTTCTGGAGGTCTCTCGCTGGCCTGCAGATGGCAGCGTCTCCTCACTTTACAAACCTTAAAGCGCTTCTTTCCAAGGTGATTGAGCACCCATTTTGTAACAGGCTAGGTAGGAATGTGGTGATATAATAAAGGTTTTCCTATAAGCTAAGGGTCTCTTCAGGGGAATCTGTAGAATGCTATCTTCCTAAAACACACAGAAAGCCCCGCTAGCATGTCTGTCTTTATCACTACCTCAACGTTGGCTCATTAAAGTCCTATAGTAAGGTTTTCTGATGCCAAATGTGTGGGATTTATTTCTTTAAAAGTTGCCAGAGAAAGCGTGGTTCAGTTGCAGTGTTGGGTAACGCAGTCTAGTCTGCAGACAGCTGAGCATCTGGCTCACATCTTCCACTATGTGATCCATGCAGGAACAAACACGGGCGGAAAAGACTAATGTCTGTCGAGAAAATCTGTTTCCCAGCATCTGTCTGTCAGTGTCACGGGATGTGTGTGTGTGTGTGTGTGTGTTATCCCAAGGTCACTTATGTTTTCAGTAGGTCGCCTTCCTTCAGTGTGTGGATTAATGAAAGAGAGACCTTCTGAACATGATTCCTCCTCCTCTGATGAGTGACTGTGAGGCGGAGTGACAGCCTGTATCCTCCATCGCTCACCTTAACGATGCTGCGGGGAAGCGAAGGTTTCCATAAGCCCCATGTCCTTCCCTATTATGATGAATAAGAGTGATCCGGAGTCATGTTGATGGAGCATCGGCACATTAAGAGGGCGGCCCGGCTCTGATCCATCAGCTATAATCACCGCCAGGACCAGTATTGATTCATTCAGAAAGTGCCCTGATGAGAAAAGATGGCGATAATATGAAATGAGCATTAATCCGCGTCTTAATGAATCTTATTTATGGCGAAGGGCCTGCAGCATAATTTCTTAACATCCAAGTCCACGTTTAAATCAGCGATCCATCTGTGCTATAGCAGTCATAACCACACAACTGTTCATCCTCACACACTCAACAGAAACACGCTTTTATGTCACACTCAACACTCGGGGATCAGATTTGTTGCCAAAACTGAGATTATTGTTGTTTTAAGTAATTAAGATACAGTTATACGCCACCTTGATGTCAATCAGACATACAGCAGGGCGTCCGCGGGGTCTTAAAAAGTATTAAAAGTTGATAAATCAATTTAGCGAAAGTTAAGGCTATTAAAAAGTATTAAAGGGCATTTTCCAAGGTGTTACATTTTGTAGCTTGTTTTCAATAAGTATATAAATGGTCCAAAGAGGTTGTATTCTACAGTCTGCCTGAATGTAATCATGGCGTAGGTGTGTCGTGTGATTCTGTGTAGTTTATTGATGGAATCCCGTTGGGTTTGACGTCATCTGAATAGGACGTCGCACGCTCACTGCTTGATAGCGCGAAGCTCCGTTTACGCCGGTTGCTAAGCAACATCGTTATGGGGAAATGCAAGTCTGCGTCCAAATGGTTGGAAGATAAGGAGGAAGGACATCAATACTGTATATAGTCAATGTGAGGTAAAGTGTGTCGCCAAGGTAACCGGTTAAAACTCGCAGTGGCGATGAGGTCTTAAAATGTATGGAAAGGGTCTTAAAAGGTCTTCCATGTGACTTCAGGATTGCTGCGTATACCCGGTACAAGAATGAAAGCTTTATTGCAGAAACCAAACTAAATTCCTTATGGTTTGTGTTTTATCTGATCAGGATTATAAGTGTTATCAGTTACTATGAATGGGAATTGATAAGATGAGCTGGAGTTTCCACAATTACTAAAAATGATGATTTTACAGACATTACACGCAGCTCTGTTCTTCAGATCCTTGATTATCTTTATTTGGTGAAATGAAGCACCATGACTCCTTCTTTCTGCAAGTTTGACGTCATAGTTTTGTCATACACATCAGCAGGAGAGGACTCTTTAAAGTAGAGACACTACATACTGATATACACCTGATCATCAGCAGGAGAGGACTCTTTAAAGTAGAGACACTACATACTGATATACACCTGATCATCAGCAGGAGAGGACTCTTTAAAGTAGAGACCCTACATACTGATATACACCTGAACATCAGCGGGAGAGGACTCTTTAAAGTAGAGACCCTACATACTGATATACACCTGGACATCAGCAGGAGAGGACTCTTTAAAGTAGAGACACTACATACTGATATACACCTGAACATCAGCGGGAGAGGACTCTTTAAAGTAGAGACCCTACATACTGATATACACCTGAACATCAGCAGGAGAGGACTCTTTAAAGTAGAGACACTACATACTGATATACACCTGAACATCAGCAGGAGAGGACTCTTTAAAGTAGAGACACTACATACTGATATACACCTGAACATCAGCAGGAGAGGACTCTTTAAAGTAGAGACACTACATACTGATATACACCTGAACATCAGCAGGAGAGGACTCTTTAAAGTAGAGACACTACATACTGATATACACCTGAACATCAGCAGGAGAGGACTCTTTAAAGTAGAGACACTACATACTGATATCCACCTGAACATCAGCAGGAGAGGACTCTT
Organism: Gymnodraco acuticeps; assembly: GCF_902827175.1. Taxonomy (NCBI): domain Eukaryota; kingdom Metazoa; phylum Chordata; class Actinopteri; order Perciformes; family Bathydraconidae; genus Gymnodraco; species Gymnodraco acuticeps. Next base: position 88,778 of record NW_022989846.1, read on the forward strand.
TAAAGTAGAGACACTACATACTGATATACACCTGAACATCAGCAGGAGAGGACTCTTTAAAGTAGAGACACTACATACTGATATACACCTGAACATCAGCAGGAGAGGACTCTTTAAAGTAGAGACACTACATACTGATATACACCTGAACATCAGCAGGAGAGGACTCTTTAAAGTAGAGACAATACATACTGATATACACCTGAACATCAGCAGGAGAGGACTCTTTAAAGTAGAGAAACTACATACTGATATACACCTGAACATCAGCAGGAGAGGACTCTTTAAAGTAGAGACTCTACATACTGATATACACCTGAACATCAGCAGGAGAGGACTCTTTAAAGTAGAGACACTACATACTGATATACACCTGAACATCAGCAGGAGAGGACTCTTTAAAGTAAAGACACTACATACTGATATACACCTGAACATCAGCAGGAGAGGACTCTTTAAAGTAGAGACACTACATACTGATATACACCTGAACATCAGCAGTAGAGGACTCTTTAAAGTAGAGACACTACATACTGATATACACCTGATCATCAGCAGGAGAGGACTCTTTAAAGTAGAGACACTACATACTGATATACTCCTGAACATCAGCAGGAGAGGACTCTTTAAAGTAGAGACACTACATACTGATATACACCTGAACATCAGCAGGAGAGGACTCTTTAAAGTAGAGACACTACATACTGATATACACCTGAACATCAACAGGAGAGGACTCTTTAAAGTAGAGACTCTACATACTATGAACCTGTAAATGAGCAGAATGTGTCCTCTTTTTTGGGATGCCCGGAATGCAGTTTTGTGGTTCTGATCATGCTTTTTATATGTTTAAAAACTGGTTTCCATCAATAGCAAAGGTTAGAGTTGGTGTCTTCATTCTGGACATGGTCGTTCCTGTTACTGTGAAGCATTTTCATGGGAATTCACCTCAAATTACTCACATAAATTATCAGTGAATCATGAAAATATTTTGCTTATCAAGAAATGTGGTTACGTCAACCTTTTGGTGGACAATCCCCGGGCTCCCGTGTTATCATTGGAGCACCTGACCACTGACTCATGCTGGGAGTTGGAATCTGGAGAGGACTTTCCCTTTTGGAGCAGAGCATGTGTGGCTCTTCCTCCTCCTCCTCTTCCTCATTTGGTTAACAGTGGGCTCGATATCCAATTTCCCCCCGGGATAAATGACGTATTCTGGTGACATTTCCTGGTCAGATATGATCCTGGGCTTTCTTTGGTGGAAATATATATGCCATAAAAGGTTTTTCTATATATTCTACACTATAAATAATACATTAATAAGTAGTGTTAGCATGTTAGCTATTGTCGAGCGAAAAGGAGTCATTTGCTGTCAATTTAGGAACAAACCAATTCATCGATTACGTTATTTTCAAGTTTATATGACTGTAATCTTTTTTGCTGTGATGGTATTACATAATTAAAAGATATTCTCCACTCAAAACACAACTGACCCTATTCTGATTATCAAAAAGTCATATTTTACACATAAAGGGGAGAAAGTGCTGTTTTCGGCCTCACAAAAATGTAGATTTTCTCCTTTTTCTAGGTTTAATATCATATTTGAGTCGTTATCTTTGAACTTTTAGGAACTGGGAGGGACATTTCTTCATACTTTCTGTCTTATAGATTGAACGATTGATATAAAAAGTAATCGGCCTTTTCATTGATACTGAACATTGAGGAAGATAGTTGTTAGTTGAAGATAAGTGATATATAGTGCAAACATTCTCTTTTCCGCCTCTTAAATATGGAGATTATATGTGTGTGTGTGTGTGTGTCCTTGTGAAGTCAATGACATCCCCACGGTGCCTCAGTGATGCGGTGCGTCATGTGTCGGTGTGCGTGCTTTATGAAAGAAACATAAAGAGATTGTTGCCATGGGAAGAAACGTATCCTTGAAAACTGAAGATGCCTGCGGGACCACACACACACACACACACACACACACACACACACACACACACACACACACACACACACAAGTGTTGACCTTCTTTGTCCTCCACATCTCTAATTGGGCCAACCTGACTCTGAAAAGGCAAATCTGCCCACGAGTGCTTTTATAAATCCAACATTTCCATGTCTTCCTTTGTGGAGAGGAGCGTCAGGTGGTGTCACTACAATTTACCGATGTATGATGTTGTTTAATCTTGTTTTCCTTTACCTAGTAAGCTATTAGTTGTTGTTTGTTGCGTCAACATGAATTGGCATCTTCTATAAACACCTTGCCCCCTGTAGATCTTGTGATGTGTGCCATTGTTGGTCAGTAGGTGCAAAAAGTTGCTGTTTTTAACATAGAGTGGTGCAGGAATGAGTCATAATTTAAGCACTGGAAGTCAATAGCCGCTTTCACACCAAGTACTTAGCCGGTACTTGTCCCCGGTACTTGTTCCCCCCGAACTCTTTAGTCCCTCGAACTATCTAGTACATCGCGTTCTCACCGGAATAAGTCCCTGAGGGAGGATCAGGCAAATGAAGCCGCTGACGTCACTTCTTCTTCTTCTGCTTTGGATTCACAAACATTTTCGTAGTTTTACGGGACGTGGTTTGCAATTCGCCCAGCCAATCAGAACTTGTTAGTGTGGCCGACACACCCACGAACCATTTCCTACTCAGGAAAGTACCACCTCTCTAGCAGGGACTCTCTGGGGGTGAAAAGGATCTGGAACTAGGGACTAGTTCCAGATCCTTTTTGGTGTGAAACCAAATCTCCCCCCCCTATCGGCCTAGTTCGGGGGGAAAAGTACTCCAGTGTGAAAGCGCCTAACGGTTTCCTGAGTCTGTTTTTGGTTGTTAGCCTGAAATAAGGTCTGTAAAGTAAAAACTGCGTTTGTTAACACGTGTCTAAATGAGACGACTAAACTTTTGCCCAACATTAGCCACCTTTAGCTTAGCGGTGGTGACGTGAAGTCATGTGACCATGCTGTAGTTCCTATATAGCCCAACATTAGCCTCCTTTAGCTTAACGGTGGTGACGTGAAGTCATGTGATTGTGTGTAGTTCCTTTATAGCCCAACATTAGCCTCCTTTAGCTTAGCGGTGGTGACGTGAAGTCATGTGACCGTGCTGTAGTTCCTTTATAGCCCAACATTAGCCGCCTTTAGCTTAGCGGTGGTGACGTGAAGTCATGTGACCGTGCTGTAGTTCCTATATAGCCCAACATTAGCCTCCTTTAGCTTAACGGTGGTGACGTGAAGTTATGTGACCGTGCTGTAGTTCCTTTTATAGCCCAACATTAGCCACCTTTAGCTTAGCGATGGTGACGTGAAGTCATGTGACCGTGCTGTAGTTCCTTTATAGCCCAACATTAGCCTCCTTTAGCTTAGCGGTGGTGACGTGAAGTCATGTGACCGTGCTGTAGTTCCTTTATAGCCCAACATTAGCCTCCTTTAGCTTAGCGGTGGTGACGTGAAGTCATGTGACCGTGCTGTAGTTCCTATATAGCCCAACATTAGCCACCTTTAGCTTAGCGGTCGTGACGTGAAGTCATGTGACCGTGCTGTAGTTCCTTTATAGCCCAACATTAGCCTCCTTTAGCTTAGCGGTGGTGACGTGAAGTCATGTGACCGTGCTGTAGTTCCTTTATAGCCCAACATTAGCCTCCTTTAGCTTAGCGGTGGTGACGTGAAGTCATGTGACCGTGCTGTAGTTCCTTTATAGCCCAACATTAGCCACCTTTAGCTTAGCGGTGGTGACGTGAAGTCATGTAACCGTGCTGTAGTTCCTTTATAGCCCAACATTAGCCACATTTAGCTTAGCGGTGGTGACGTGAAGTCATGTGACCATGCTGTAGCTCCTTTACAGCCCAACATTAGCCACCTTTAGCTTAGCGATGGTGACGTGAAGTTATGTGACCGTGCTGTAGTTCCTTTATAGCCCAACATTAGCCGCCTTTAGCTTAGCGGTGGTGATGTGAAGTCATGTGATTGTGTGTAGTTCCTTTATAGCCCAACATTAGCCGCTTTTAGCTTAGCGGTGGTGACGTGAAGTCATGTGACCGTGCTGTAGTTCCTTTACAGCCCAATATTAGCTGCCTTTAGCTTAGCGGTGGTATATGCTGCCTTCAGGTTCCTCTACAGAAATACAACATCCTGCAGCTCTCTATAACATCCTTTCTGAGGATTAAAATCAGTATGATAGTTGTTGAAATATAATCCTTTTCTATCCTAATCCACACTCTCTGCTATGTTAGTCCTCTTCACAGACAGTCCCTCACTTTCTCCCACTCAAGATCATTTTTCATATCTACTGGCCTCAGAGTTTCGCCCTTATCAGAACACGTGTGCTCCTCGACCTCTTATCCATCCCATCATCACTGCTGTCCAAAAACAAAAGGGAGTTGCCAAAGCCCACAAGGTGGAGACGTCATAGGAGTAGCTTTTTATTGCATTTGGTATTGTGTATCTGTGAAGATCAGTAAATCAGAGGCATTCACCCAGATAGTTCATAAACTGCTGCGGGTGCCTCGCCAGAACAAAGGCTGATCTGTCCAAATTGTACAAATGGGTGTAAACTCATAAAGCCGTGTTTTATATATCGCAGACTGGGTGTGGGGGTGTAATACAGCTCCAACATAAACTAATCCTCACGATGATTTGTGCTCAACAGACTCAATGACACAGAAGTCTGCTTTCATCTCCTCCCTCTCAGTGGAGATTCCTGTTTTCATATCCTCCAGTTTCCTCCTCTCCCCAGATGCTTTCAGTGTTAAAACAGACTTGAGACCGTTAAGCATGGCTGAACAATTAATCCCCATCACGATGTTTGGCTTCCCGCAGTCTACGAGACATGATTGACTTTTAAAATGCGTACTCCGTTCATAGAAAAGTCGGCTGCGTTTCAAATCAAACGTACAGCCGGAGCCACGAGGGGGCCATCGAGATTTAATGGCTTTACTTTTGGGAAAACTTTCCTGAATGTTGTCCAAAGTAGAAGAGTATTTTACAGCAGAGAAAGAGGAAGGAAAACCCTTATGTAAAGACTCACTTTGATGCAAATATGGGTAATTAAAGCTTAATTTAAGCGTCTTTGAGCACTAGGAAAAGCGCTATAAAAATCCAATGTATTATTAATTAGCACAACGTAGAAGTGGAACTAGATATGTGCATTTATTTTTTTCTGAAGAGCTTTGTTTTGACGAGGTGTTTTGATGAGGTGTTTTTATGTTGTTAAATTAGCAAGAGTATAGCACAACTTTAAAGTGAAATCACCCATCTTATTTTATTTTAATGGGAGCGTGCAGTAAGTTTAAAGTTAAAGCCTTTTATTGTCATTATACACAGAGTATAACGAGATTACACATCAGTAGAAACCCATGTTGTATTTCTACCTCTCTGTCTGTTCGGCAGGCGTCTTCCAAAGCACTCACATCTGTATTTGACCACTTACTTCCCAGAGAAATGGGCCTTTCTTTGTTGATTCTCAAAGTGTGTTTCTCACCTCCTCCTGGTAAAGTGCTCTCAGAGCGGTGCGTGTCTTCTTGTTGGAGAACGCCACTTTTTCACAGCTTTATTGTGCGTCAGCTCTGCAGAAAAGGAACGGTTTTATAACATCTCCTGTATCGGCAAATCCTGGCTACTGTACTTCGTCCGTGAAGTTTACCCTCTTGAATGAAACCCTCTCTTTTTGCTTTGGGCTGAGAGGGCGTCCACCCCGAGAGCGGGGGCTATTGACTTGAGCCGTCCTTATAGATACTATCTTTTTACGTTAGTGAGCCGGATCATTTGGCTCGGCTCACTTATGCCCCGGCCACACGAGGACGAAAACGGTCGTTTGCGTTACTGTTTAGTGTCATATAGACCGTTCGGCCACACGAGGACGACCGAATACGGCACTAAACGACTGCGGAAACGATAACGGGTCCCAAGGTGGATAGAACGGCATACGCAACGCTCTGGGGGGTCAAACAGCTCCGTGTGTACGCCCTATACGATCATTTTCTGATAATGATGAGGCAATAGCCCCGCCTCTGCTGCTCACCCCCGCGTCAAAGTAAACTGCACACTGAATTCAGATTATTTATCTTTCTCTCGATATGGACCTAAACGCGAGTGAAGTCTTTCTGACAGGACGGAGACACCTCTCAAACCTAAACTAGTTATAAATATGTTTATTTTTACTGTCGGCCGGGTCACTCATTACTGGATCAGCTGCTGCATGAGACAGACACTGACGCTGTCCGAAGAGAGGGAGGAAAAAGAGAGGCTCCGTGTATTTTATTATTATATTATATAGAGTCGTTATTCATTTGTTTTAAAGCTCAATAAATAACAAAGAAGACCTTTGACCGGCACTTTTATAATTTTGTCGGAAGATTTAAACTTTAATACACGTTGACTGGCGAAAAACTCTGCCCGGTTCCCTCGGCCCCCACCGCGGAGAATAAACAGAAGGGCAACCATGACAACCATGCTTCTTCGCTGCTTTTGTGGAGGAAGTTACAGCGCCACGTACAGGCTCGGCATATGTACTGCAGCTTCTCCAGCGGTTGGAGCTAAACGGAGCGGTCTCGTGTGAACAGACACTATCCGGATGACTATTGCGTGTGGACGGAAGCTTTTTTGCAATTGCGTTTGCGTTAATCCTGCGTTTAGCCGTTTTCGTCCTCGTGTGGCCGGGGCATTAAAGCGCCGGCTGTTTCGGCTCCCAAGCGGCTCTTCATGTTACCACATTTTACCACGGAGCCTCAGTTTCGCCGCTGCGAGGCTCTGGTGCTCGCAGCTCACGCGCGTGCTCCACTAGCACGGCTCATCGCGTCCAAATCGCGTACGTTCCGTGTTGTCCTGTAGCAGGCACCGCCGATGTCGGGGAAACGATCAGCAACAAATAATCCCACCAGACTCCTTTGCCCCTCCAACAGAGGGATGTCCTTTTCCCTTTTCGTTATTTCAAGCGATAAAAACTCTCGATCTTCTCTCGAATTATTAATATTTTTGGACGCCCTCGGCTCGCGTTCAGGGCGTCCCGAGCTGAATAAGGGCGTCAAATCACGGCAAGACGCCCCCTGGTGGAAACGCTGGTCTGACTGTATTCATTTTGCACACCCAGGAGATTAAATACATTCCTGTGATCCTGACAGGAGAACCAGGATCCTTTTTCTTTGTTTTACCACATCACTAATCAGTAATCGCTCACCGGTGGTGGGATGTGTCACTGGGAGAAGTGACGAGGAATACATACATTTTACAAATCTATTGCTTACTTACTGTAGAAGATCATAGCAGTGTGTTCTATTAAATGATGCTGTGCTATTCATTTTAAGGACGTCTTGGTGTGCTACTAGTTTGTTGAGCATCTGAGTTAGTGATAAACTCTTGAGTCAATACTAGGAGTGAAGAATATTGCATCAAATGAACTTAAATGTGCCCCTTTTTGACAAATTAACCAATCACCTGGTTAAGTAACACTTAATGTGTTTTTATAAAAACATTATAGCATCAAAATATTTGGATAAGCCTTTCAATCTGGACAATAGCCAATTAAAAAAAACCTATTTTAATATGTATTCTTCAGTTAAATATATTGACAGAGCAGCGCTGTAACCAACACATTTTTCATTATCCAATATAAAATACCTTTTTCAAGATAAACATTTTTCTGGGTCGATAAAATGTCATAAAATAGTGAAAAATGTCCATCTCAGTTTCTCAAAGTCCAAGGTGATGTCTTTAAATGTCAGTTAAAAAACGCAAAGATATTCACTGTAATATGAAACAAAAATCGACATATCTGAGAGGCTGAAAACAACCTTTTCTCAGATATGTGAATGAATAATTCTACCGATTTGTGTTACTGGAGCATTTAACGCCGTTTTTCATTAAAGAAAACCACGGCTTTCACACCAGCGCTTTTACCTTTCTAGCTCCGAGCGGGAGATTTTCTGGTTCAGCTCCGGTTTCCCTTTTCTGCTCCCGCTCTGTTCACACCGCCCAGAGCTGCCGCTGCTGCGTCATGACGTCACCGTTTACGTGCCTGCTTCATAAAATCCAAACCGCGCGGAAATCCCTCACATCGACAACAACAACAATGGCCGATTGTATTGAAGCGCTGTTCGCTTTGGTTATCCTCTTACGAAACGACATGGAAGGCATCGGACGACTTTACAAGGGACGACTTTACTTGGAACTTTGCAAACATCACATGCCCCTGCCCCCGCCTCGACGTAAGAGAGACGTAAGCGACGCCGCCTCTTAGCTCCGAAGCTCTTGCCTCTAGACCGACAATTTTTTGGAGCTGGAAGTGAACCGGATTCCGGAGCTAAGAGCCGGCGCCTCTGCGGTGTGAACAGGAAAAACCGGTACTTTTCAGCTCCGAGCCGGCGCTGAAAACGCGTTGGTGTGAAAGGGGCATCAGTCATGTGTCAGTGCCAGAACAATCAGTCAACCTGTACAAAAAGATCATTGTGCGTCCGAAAGGCTTGTTTGTATAAGAGCAATTTAGCCTTGAAAAATGCACCTGATTTTTCTTATTTTCATAACGAAGCAATTCATCTCCCTCTTAATCACAATGACCGTAAAGCAGCAGGCCTCAGTGAAGAGTCTCTGATTAGAGTCTGATCTCCAGCCAGTTTGGCACTACCAGGGTCAGGAAGTGTGTGGGTTTTGTTCTTGCTTTGTCACATAAATGCACACATGCTGTTATTGAATTTTCATCCACTGGCACGTCTTCTATGACTCACTGGTTTTCTGAGTTGAAAGACTCAGGATTTTTCACGCTATGCCTGTTTCTCTGTTTCCAGTCAGATAATCCCCGTGGGTGCTTTTTTTACTCGCTTTTTCAACTTCCTTTTGCTTGTGTTGTCCTGTAGCGTACTACCTGTTGCTTACATCGCAGTGAAGCTATCATGCAGAGGAACATTATTTGATTTACAGCCATGACTCCGCGATAAAGTGCGTCAGGAGATCATTTTACACGAGGAGGAGGAGGGCAAGAGAGAAACCACAACAAATAGTAAAAACATCGAGCGCTGTCAGATCGGGCAATTTAATTAAAGTCGGTTATGAAAGCTCTTGTTTTATGTCTGCTAGTAATAGTATTACATAGCTGTTGTCGGTGCAGTGATGTGAGACAGCAGCTGTGCGTTACACAAGAGATCAAGCGCTCCCATGACAGGCTTTAATGAAAAAAGCTTTGGTTATATTAAACTTTTAACATGAGAGCTAAGGTGACAGTGACAGTTATTATCATTATCCATTTGGTGTGTAAAATATCCCCAAAAAGTACTTTATAAACACAAAAACATTCGCATTGAAGCCCTCGCGTCTCAATGCTCAATAATTATAATAATAATAATAATAGATTTAATTTGTTAGCGCTTTTACAGGTGCTCAAAGACGCTTTACAGATATAGTGAAGGGAAAAGAAAAGGAAGGAACAACAAATAAATATATAGTTAAAGTTAAAGTCAAATAATACAAAAACAATCACACATTAAAAGCCAGATTGAAGAGGTGAGTGTTTTGAAGGTGGTGAGGTCAGTGCAGTCTGATGGGTTGGGGGAGTGAGTTCCAGAGGGAGGGGGCAGCGACAGAGAAGGCTCTGTCCTTAATCCTTATGTATTTAAAAGGTTCATAATCAAATAAACCATGTTAGTAATTAAGTTAGATGACGTTAAAACACAAAATAACCAGGGCTGCAACTGGCAGTTCTTACAGTAGTGATAAATTAAAAGACGGTTATTGTCTAGTTCAAAAGTCATTTGCGTCTGTGTATGCTGTTTCGTCTAAAACCCAGTCGATTTCACTTCACTATCATTTAAAACAGATAAACCTCAAATCCCCTCTTTTGAGAAGCTAAAACAACATTTGCTGATAACCATGATTGTTTAAGTATTTGCACATATTTCTCTGTCAATTCATGAACAATGGCAGCTCTAGTTTGATGCTTTTCAATTATAACAATATCTACACATTTTGAATGCCAAATATCCACAACAAGCTTCTCACATAAACACTTCCACACATAATCTATTACACAGTGTGTGTTTACGGTGTTATCTCTCAGCGCCTCAGGAGACGTCTGATTGGATTCATGTGTTGCTTCTCACACACAGTTTTTCATTATCACTTCAAACTGTTTACATATCTTTCTCCGTCTCTAATCATCTAAAGGTTAATTGTTGGACTCTTTAAAGTAGAGACACTACATACTGATATACACCTGAACATCAGCAGGAGAGGACTCTTTAAAGTAGAGACACTACATACTGATATACACCTGAACATCAGCAGGAGAGGACTCTTTAAAGTAGAGACACTACATACTGATATACACCTGAACATCAGCAGGAGAGGACTCTTTAAAGTAGAGACACTACATACTGATATACACCTGAACATCAGCAGGAGAGGACTCTTTAAAGTAGAGACCCTACATACTGATATACACCTGAACATCAGCAGGAGAGGACTCTTTAAAGTAGAGACACTACATACTGATATACACCTGAACATCAGCAGGAGAGGACTCTTTAAAGTAGAGACACTACATACTGATATACACCTGAACATCAGCAGGAGAGGACTCTTTAAAGTAGAGACACTACATACTGATATACCCCTGAACATCAGCAGGAGAGGACTCTTTAAAGTAGAGACACTACATACTGATATACACCTGAACATCAGCAGGAGAGAACTCTTTAAAGTACAGACACTACATACTGATATACACCTGAACATCAGCAGGAGAGGACTCTTTAAAGCAGAGACACTACATACTGATATACACCTGAACATCAGCAGGAGAGGACTCTTTAAAGTAGAGACACTAAATACTGATATACACCTGAACATCAGCAGGAGAGGACTCTTTAAAGTAGAGACACTACATACTGATATACACCTGAACATCAGCAGGAGAGGACTCTTTAAAGTAGAGACACTACATACTGATATACACCTGAACATCAGCAGGAGAGGACTCTTTAAAGTAGAGACACTACATACTGATATACACCTGGACATCAGCAGGAGAGGACTCTTTAAAGTAGAGACTCTACATACTGATATACACCTGAACATCAGCAGGAGAGGACTCTTTAAAGTAGAGACACTACATACTGATATACACCTGAACATCAGCAGGAGAGCACTCTTTAAAGTAGAGACACTACATACTGATATACACCTGAACATCAGCAGGAGAGCACTCTTTAAAGTAGAAATGGTTGCATGTGAAACAATCCTTTTCTCCCGTGTGGTCTTAGTGGTTTCTAACCTCAGTTGGGGTAACCCCCCCAAAACATGAACTGTTGGTGTTTTGAGCACTGTGTTTACTTGACGACTGTTTTCTCTCACCACTCATTGTTTTCTACATCAGTTGCGTGAGGCGGAAAGAAAGGAAAGCAATCAATGATGAACTTTAAAGTTGGGAGGGAGAGAAAACAAGGAACTGTTCGACAGCTGCTGGAAGAGAAAGTCTGTCCAAGTTTTTTTACTTTAATCCAAAATCTGTGTGGTCACAGTTTCAATCCCACACAGCCCTGCAGCGCTTTACAAGACTCTGAGGTGTGTGTGTGTGTGTGTGTGTGTGTGTGTGTGTGTGTGTGTGTGTGTGTGTGTGTGTGTGTGTGTGTGTGTGTGTGTGTGTGTGTGTGTGTGTGTGTGTGTGTGTGTGTGTGTGTGTGTGTGTGTGTGTGTGTGTGTGTGTGTGTGTGTGTGTGTGTGTGTGTGTGTGTGTGTGTGTGTGTTAGCATTACTATACTTGTGGGGACCTAAATCTGTTTACACAGTCAAGTGTGGGGACTGGCCTCCCTTATGGGGACAAAATGGAGGTCCCCATAAGGGGAATCATTAATTTTAGGGTGAAGACTTGGTTAGGGTAAGGGTTAGGATTAGGGTTAGGTTAAAGATTAAGGGTAAGGGTTATGCATGTGTTGGTTATGGTTAAGGTTAGGATAAGTCTCCAGGAAATGCATGTAAGTCAATGTAATGTCCCCTGAAGTGATGTGTGTGTGTGTGTGTTTGTTTTTCCCACTTTGTGAGGTGGTCTTTTAACCAGGATGGAAACTAAAGTATGCTTTATAACTACTTCTAGTAGCAATATATTGTCTTAACTACTGAATGCAGTTCTACAATAATGCAGAAAGAAATACAACACATACAAAACATTTCTCATTTCAGGGTCAGTGGTTTGAATCTGATTTGCTAACATTAGAAATCAAGTAATACCGCTGCAAATGACATATTCATTCTTAGATGCTTTCACGATCTTAAAAGTGGATGGCCAATGCATTATTGTGCACTGAAAGGAATGTAAACATGTCAGTAGTTACACTTATTAAGTCCCTTTACACTTGGTGATCTTGGGCTTTTCTAGAAAAATGTTTAGTTCGTTCAAAACAGGAGATTTTGATTCTGCTTTTTGATCCTCTTTGATATAAATCAGACTGGACCGAAATCCAACAATGTCACTGCTGCTAACAATCAATCTGAACAACACACTGGCAACCTATCATATTACTGCTAAAAACACGTTTATCCACTCAATATAAAATCATGTTTTTCTTCCACACTCTCCTCCTTTTGAGCCAGCGAGACATTTATTATTTATTGTTGAGCTGCTTTGTCGTTATTAAAGTTGGTATTGATTTTGTTCACTAGGACACAACAAAACACAGACAGATGAGACCTATAATAAAAGGAACCCAGCAACCAAATAACAGTGTCACAGCGCCAGTCTTAGCAACATATGACTGCAGTATCAAAGCAAAAGCCAACATATATTAGATATTGTTTATTACGTTATGACTAAGCTGCATGTACATGTACTTCTGCAGCAGTATTTCATTGTTTAATGAGTATTTGATGTTTAATGGCTAATGAAGAGTTAGTGACCCCTGATGGGCTTTCTACCAACCACCAGTGGAGTGGGTTTATTAAAGTTGTTAAAAATATGTAATTTAATGTTTATAATGGGCAAAATGTCAGTTTAAGACTACAAAGAAGTGCTGCGTTTGGTTTTCATTGCTGCGGTCTGCATGGGTTTTCCAACCAAAGCGGTTTAAATTATCCTCTGCTTTTTACACCATCTGAAACTGCTAGACGCCAACGTTTGGTTGCCAAAAACTCAAAATATTGTCTTTTTTAGCAATCTTTAATGTATCCACCCTCAATTCCTATAAGACAAAATACCAGTAGTTCTTCACAGATCCCTTAAAAATAAACACTTAAGGAGACCAAAGGCCAAGAACTGGTTACTTAAGAAATGTTTGCAATGGCAACCTTGAATCTTAAGGAGTTCTGATAATAGGCGCTTTCACACCAAGTACTTTGCCGTACTTAGTTCATCAGAACTTAGTTCATGAGAACTCTTTGGTTCTGATGAACTAAAGAGCCGATCGCGTTCACACTGGAATAAGTTCCCTGAGGGAGGATTAGGCAAATGAAGCCGCTGACTTCACTTCTTCTTCTGCTTTGGGTTTACTGGCAGGCCGCAAACCATTTCACGACGTATACTGCTGTCACTACCCGATCTGCAGCTCTGCCCGATCTGCAGTGCGCATGTGCGAGATGGTCCGCCATATTGGACAACTCCGGACGGCAACCCAAGTAGGACACTTGACACAGTGGCTTTTGGCAAAGCTCAAAAAGAAAACTTGAGAGAGATGAGTTATTGTTATTACAACGTGACTTCACTATTATTTAACAACTCTTTTTATTGGGTTCTTTTATTTGGGGTTGAGTACATTGTCAGAATAAGTGAGAAATAAATGTAACTTCTGTTAGACAGCTATCATACTGAATACATATTTACTCTGAATGTATACAAATATATATGGCATATAGCTGTCTAACAGAAGTTAAATCGCGTTTTCTTTTTGAGCTTTGCTAAAAGCCACTGTGTCAAGTGTCCTACTTGGGTTGCCGTCCGGAGTTGTCCAATATGGCGGACCATCACGCACATGCGCACTGCAGATCGGGCAGAGCTGCAGATCGGGTAGTGACAGTGACAACTGCCACCCGAAGTCCCCGGCCGGAAGTCCCCGGAGTTGGGGAAGGCTTCAGTAGAAGCTGCTGGGACTCCCAGCAGCTTCTACTGAAGCCTTCCGAGTAAATCGCCAGAACGTCGACACCTCCTCATCTCCACCGCTCCCATGTTTTCTTTTGTGTTGCCATAAGTTAGTCTCTCTCCGTTAGTGCGCTGGGCTAATGCTAATGCTAATGCTAATTAGGGATGTCCCGATCACCTTTTTTTGCTCCCGATCCGATTCCGATCATTTGATTTTGACAATCTGCTGATACCGATTTTTCCCGATCCGATCTTTATGCAATGCATTAAGAGAACAAAAGGTAACAGATAACGGCTGGTCATCCAACGCGATGAATTCAGATATCTTGGCCGTTATTTTTGTGGCCTTTTCACTGTTCTGGCGCCGTTTCTCTTTCCTGAAAGTGTCGGTTGTGTCAGTGCCGTTACCCGAGTGGCCGCTGTGTACTCGTCGTGTTGTTGGTGTTTGTTACTCAGGTGGCGTATTAGATTGGTCGTGTTGAACGTAGCTCTGTTCTTTCCACCACGCGGAACCTCCGCCTTGCAAACATTGCATCTGGCTGTTACACTGCCTTCGCTTTCAATGTTATAATACTTCCAAACTCCTGACATTTGCTCTGTCCCGACTCCCGAGTCACCAGCTGAACGTAGTCTCTCGTTAGCTGCTACTATTAGACACTGCGCCCTCTCTGTTGCTTTGAGAGGAATAACCAGGTCTGAAAACAAGCCCAACAGAAGCAACACATACATGATGTTGAGTCATTCTAAACCAAAACTAAGTCCTCAGGATGACTTTAAGACGTGAACATGGTCATTTTTGTTTTGTAACATTAAATAAAATAATTTCAAAAAAAGAATAATAAAAAAAAAAATTCCCGATCCCCAATTTTTTTCTCCCGATTCCGATCTTTTGAAAATCACGTGATCGGCTCCGATCCCCGATCACGTGATCGGATCGGGACATCTCTAATGCTAATAATGCTAATGCCAGCAAATACACACTTTTTGGGAGTTTTACGGGCCGTGGTTTGCAATCCGGCCAGCCAATCAGAAATGGGAACCTTTTCCTCCCAGGAGAGTACATTTCGGAACTATACTGGGAAAAGTACTGCGGTGTGAAAGCGCCTAAAGTCAGGTGTTCAGTTAAGAGGACACACATGTTCACTTTACTTTCATAGCACAAGCTTTTCTATCATGTAATGGGTTTGCTTGTTTTTTAAGAGTGGTAACTTGATGCAGGATTTCCCAAAACACCAAGAAATCCAGCTTGATTTTACTACAGTATTGATAAGATACACCTGATGCTACTTGGTGTATTACTCATGACTTCTAGGCTATGGAAACTTGTAGCTCTGAATGTAAATATGCTGCGTAATGATAACTGTAAGTGAGCAGCTTTTTCTTCACAGGCAATTAGGAAGGAAATAGTTTTCGTGCCACATGAGGAAATAGTTTCCAGCCCAATGTCACCCTGTCATTTAGAGTCATAAGTGCAACACCGTATCTCCCGTTTCCCAGTACAGGACCGTGTGTGGGCTCAGAAAGCTCAAACTGTGTCTTTGAATGTGTGTGTGTTCATGAATCAGCCTTTGACTGATTAAAGATGAAAGGGTAACCTTAACTAACGTGGCTCATGTTAAAAAGAGCTGCGGGGGGGGGGGAAGAAAGAGCTTCGTTTTCTCAAATTGATTACCAAGCGCTGATGAGTTATCATTTAATTGGGTTGTGGTATCTTGTCCTGCCTGTCTGAGTCACAGCAGATGCACGCACACACACACACACACACACACACACACACACACACACTCTCAGAGAGACACACACACTCAGACACACACACTCACACACACACACTCTCACACTCAGACACACACACACACACACACACACACACACACACACACACACACACACACACACACACACACACACACACACTCACACTTAGAGAGACACACCAGGGCTCGACATTATAAATGGCCCGCTGGCCCGGAACCACTATTTAGACCCCCGGGCAGCATAACGTACTTTCCACTTGCCCACTCGGGCCATTAAAAATATAACTTTTTTTTTTCCTGTGGTATTGATATTTTGACTAGCAATTTAGTTAAATTGTTTCGTTTATCAACGCTACAACATAGCGTTTCGTGAGTCGCTTGTCGTTGTTGGGTGAAAAGCAAACAGCTGTTTGCTGCGCAGCGCGAGCAGGCTCCCGTGAGCGGGAGCGCGCTCCTTCACTACAGACTATCGCGCCACCTAACCATTCGCCAAAATGTTTTTAATACCAGCGGTAACCGGCCAAGCGCCGAGCAAAAAACAATCTTCAAATAAAAGAAAGTCACCGGAGAAGTTAAAGGAGAGTGACAGGGAGCATGAGAAGAAGAGGGAGAGAAAGTTTCAGCTTGATCGATGGAGTTGGTTTCTAGTGGTACAGTGACGCATCCTAAAACCCTTTTTATAATCTATCGATTAGATTTATGATTCGAACATTATAAAAGTAGGGTAGACATGTGGAGATTATCCGGCTGAACAAAACGTGCATTTATCAAACAGGTTTGTTTTCCACAAACCTTATTTCCAGCTATTTTCCAAAACCCTGTGGAGAAATCCCATTGCTTTTTGTCGAGGGAACCAGCAGCTTACTTCCTGGTTTTAGGATGCGTCACTGGCTGCACCTCTCAATATGATGCCAATATAAACAAGGTCTTCTGTCGGCTCTGTACATCAATGCTGACAAGTGAGTGAAGAGTAGAAAATATAAAGGTATTGGCCATAGGGAGATGTCCCAGCAGTTTAGGAGAATGAAGGATCTAATCTATAGCCGTTACATTTCTAACTCCGAATGACAGGAAGGCAGAAAGTGCATTAATAATACTCATAATAATAGCAGACATTTTTTAACAATGACCACAATATCATTATTTTTAATAAAACAAATATGAACAATTGAGGAAGAACTGGAGATTCAAATGTTGTAGTAATGTAGTTAGTGCATAAATTACTATTGCAACAAATGTGTTCATTTTCTTCATTATTAGTCGATTCTTTGGACGAATGCTCCGGGCCAGTGGCTACAATGGTGGGGCCGGTGGAATTTTACCCTTAATGTCTACCCCTGCACACACACACACACACACACACACACACACACACACACACACACACACACACACACACACACACACACACACACACACACACACACACACACACACACACACACTCAGAGACACACACACACAGTTTCTTCTTTCTCCTCCACACCCTCCCCGCAGGTGTCCTGGTCCAATTCCCTCTGCATGAATAATAATAACAAAAATAATAATTGATAACCCAGATGCAGCCAGCGTGCTCTGCAGCGCTGACGTGATCCTTTTTCTTTTCCGTCTGCATGATTTCTGATGTGTGTGTTCGCTGTGTTCTTGGCTGCCTCTCGTGTGTGTAAGCCACTACTTTCCCACGTTGTGGAGCAGGGTCTCCCACAGGCCTCCCCCCTTCAGTCTCTTACCCCTCTCTCTCCTCCTCTCTGCACCTGTACTCGCGCTCCAGCTGCTCCTCTCTCGGCTCGATGCTGTTGGCCGGAGCCCATGTTGCACTTGGCATGTCCTCAGAGACCCTGGGGCCACACTTGACGTGCGAGAGCCAGGCGGGAGGAGGGAGGAGAGAGGAGAGAGGAGGGATGTAGGAATCATGGGAGGAAAACGCTGAGTCATTGTCATTGAAGAACAGGGGGATATCAGAGCAATGACAGATGTGTGAGGAAGAGTTATGGCGTCATAGTTACGGTCAGAGAAGAGGCTTCATGTGGTTTAGTTTTTGAGAAAAATGCCAAAAATGCTTCAGGAGAAACCTCAAGGTTATTCGCAGTCTATTACCTGCTTTTTCATAGTTTGGGCCGTAGTTTTCTTTATGATAACACTGTTCTCATCAAAGCTACTGCTGAGATCTGGGAACATGACATCCTGTTGACATTTCAGTGAAATATCTTGATTATCTTCATGACATTTGGGGCAGATATCGATGAAGCCCTGAGGATTAAGCATGATTACGTTGATTTTGCGTCATTAATCCAGTGAAATACCTCAATATCTACCAATTTTGCGCATGAAGCCATAGGAAAACGCAGAGTCATTGAAGAATGGGGGGATATCAGAGCAATGACAGATGTGTGAGGAAGAGTTATGGCGTCACAGTTACTGTCAAAGAGGCTTCATGTGGTTTAGTTTTTGAGAAAAATGCCAAAAATGCTTAGTTTCCGTTACGATAACAGTGTTCTCACCAAAGCTAGTGCTGAGATCTGGGAGCATGGCATCCTGTTGACAGTGAAATATCTTGATTATTTTCATGACATTTGGGGCAGATATCGATGAAGCCCTGAGGATTAAGCATGATTATGTTGTTCATCCCTGATTTTCTGTCTATAATCCAGTGAAATACCTCAATATCTTCCAATTTTTAACATAAAGTCATGGTTCTGAGTTAATTATTACCTATAGGCGCATTCACACTGCGGTACTTTTCCCACAAAGGTTCATGTGAACTCTTTTATCGCGTTCACACCAAAAAGAGCCGGTTCTAAAATTAGTTCATGTGAACCTTTTTACCCCCTCGAAAGTCTAGCAGGGACTTTCGAGCGGTTCTCTTGTGAGAAAAGAGCTATATTTCTGATTGGCTGGGCGGATTGCAAACCACGCCCCGTAAAACTCCCAAAAAGTTTTGTGAAGCCGCCATTTTATTATCCTCGCATTAGCATTATTAGCATTAGCATTAGCCCAGCGCAGAAACGCAGAGAGACTAGAGATGAGGAGGTGTCGGCGTTCTGGCGATTTACTCGGAAGGGGACTACCAAAGCAGAAGAAGAAGAAGTGACGTGAGCGGCTTCATTTGCCTAATCCTCCCCCAGGGACTTTTTCCAGTGTGAACGCGATCTGTACTTAGTTCATGCGAACTAAAGAGTTCACATGAACTAAGTTCACATGAACCTTTAGGCGCTTTCACACTGCGGTACTTTTCCCACAAAGGTTCGCATGAATTAAATACAGATCGCGTTCACACCGGAAAAAGTCCCTGGGGGAGGATTAGGCAAATGAAGCCGCTGACGTCATTTGTTCTTCTTCTGCTTTGGGTTTACTGGCAGGCCGCAAACCACTTCACGGCGTATACTGCCGCCCAAAGTCCCCGGCCGGAAGTCCCCGGAGTTAGGGACTGGCTTCAGTAGAAGCTGCTGGGACTCCCAGCAGCTTCTACTGAAGCCTTCCGAGTAAATCGCCAGAACGCCGACACCTCCTCATCTCCACCGCTCCCATGTTTTATTTTGTGTTGCCATAAGTTAGTCTCTCTGCATTTCTGCGCTGGGCTAATGCTAATGCTAATAATGCTAATGCGAGGATAATAAAATGGCGGCTTCACAAAACCTTTTGGGAGTTTTACGGGGCGTGGTTTGCAATCCTTCCAGCCAATCAGAAATATAGCTCTTTTCTCACAAAAGAGCTGCTCGAAAGTCCCTGCTCTCTAGCAGGGACTTTCGTGGGGGTAAAAAGGTTCACATGAACTAATTTTAGTACCGGCTCTTTTGTGTGTGAACGCGATAAAAGAGTTCACATGAACTAAGTTCACATGAACCTTTGTGGGAAAAGTACCGCAGTGTGAATGCGCCTTATGACTTGATGCTCATTTGGTTTATTTTCTACTGCTGGCTTTGGCATGGCATGTGTATGGGTCATTGATCTGATTGGTTAAAGTTAGCTTGTGATAGACATATGGATTATCCAATTACTTTGCAAGTACATTTTGTTAAATGCCTGCCAAATGGGGGTTCAAATTAGTGTTTTTTTTCAAGGTAATTTAACTAGTGGATGGATCGCCATGAATTGTGGAACGAACACTCACTTCCTTGTGTAGCGCCATCATCAGGTCAAATGTTGTATGTGTCAAACACTTTGTACAGCCTCTCGCTAGCACTTTTAAGACGATAAATGACTTGTATTATTTGATCGCAGTCATTAAAATCATTAGCATACAGGGCAGTGTTTGTAGTTTCTAAGCATCTCAAAAAGTGCTTATTTTGGCTCCATTTGAACATCAGATCACAGGATCTAATGATGTGCATGTGGAAGAAATTGTGGAAGTTTCCAGTGCTCGCAGGTTTCTCTGCCCTCCTGGGTTTTGGAGCTTCTTGGGTTCCCTTAAATTCCAATCAAGTATTAAATCTCACGTCTCAGAGAGTCTGCTGCGGTGCCAAGTAGGATGTTGTGATACAGCTGAAGATTATACGATATGTAAACCAGAGGAAAACTGATTGCTGCATGTATGTGAAGCTTGTTTTAATTAACTGCACTTAACTACTTCATTCTCTCATTGATGCTTTGACCGGAAATATTGAAAACACTCGTCACCAGAGGTGGGAAGTAGGGGAATACAAATACTTTGTTACTGTACTTAAGTACATTTTTCTGGTATCAGTACTTTACTCCACTACTTATTTTTCTGACGACTTACATTACATGTTGAACTCAAATACCTGTACTTTCTACTTCTCACATGTTGAACTCAAATACCTGTACTTTCTACTTCTTACATGTTGAACACAAATACCTGTACTTTCTACTTCTTACATGTTGAACCCAAATACCTGTACTTTCTACTTCTTACATGTTGAACTCAAATACCTGTACTTTCTACTTCTTACATGTTGAACTCAAATACCTGTACTTTCTACTTCTTACATGTTGAACTCAAATACCTGTACTTTCTACTTCTTACATGTTGAACCCAAATACCTGTACTTTCTACTTCTTACATGTTGAACACAAATACCTGTACTTTCTACTTCTCACATGTTGAACTCAAATACCTGTACTTTCTACTTCTTACATGTTGAACTCAAATACCTGTACTTTCTACTTCTCACATGTTGAACACAAATACCTGTACTTTCTACTTCTTACATGTTGAACTCAAATACCTGTACTTTCTACTTCTTACATGTTGAACTCAAATACCTGTACTTTCTACTTCTTACATGTTGAACACAAATACCTGTACTTTCTACTTCTTACATGTTGAACACAAATACCTGTACTTTCTACTTCTTACATGTTGAACCCAAATACCTGTACTTTCTACTTCTTACATGTTGAACTCAAATACCTGTACTTTCTACTTCTCACATGTTGAACTCAAATACCTGTACTTTCTACTTCTTACATGTTGAACACAAATACCTGTACTTTCTACTTCTTACATGTTGAACTCAAATACCTGTACTTTCTACTTCTTACATGTTGAACACAAATACCTGTACTTTCTACTTCTTACATGTTGAACTCAAATACTTGTACTTTCTACTTCTCTCATTTTCCAAACAGCTGGTTCCTTTAGTCTGAATGTGTGTTTGATGCGTGATCATTATTCTTTAGAGTCATTGCGTGCCTATTGATTTGAACACGATCCGTGTATCCATCATTTCCTGGTCTTCTCTAAAGAAGAGGGACCAATGGAAACGTTGCCGTTGTTCAGCATGGAAACATTCATTAGCTAACAATGACATTATTGTTCTATTAATATAAAGGGAGGTGAAGTACATTTCAAAGTCTTTACTTTTACTTGAGTAAAGAAGTTTAGTCAGTACTTCTACTTTCACCAGAGTATTTTTAAACACGAGTATCTGTACTTCTACTTCAGTAAAGGATGTGTGTACTTTTGCCATCTCTGGGCACCAGACATCTCATAAATCTTTCCGTTGGTGTGCACCTCACATGGAGCCGTATGAGAAGAAAGAGGACAGGGAGACGGATATTAAAAAGATTGGATTCCTCTCCTCTCTTCTTAGCTTTCCCACTATTTCTCAGCCCTTCTCCTCCCGGGGTATCGCACACGCAGACCTCTAAATCTGCCCGGTGACACCTCCGTCCCGCTCTGTCAGCACCCAAAGAAAGAGAGAAAATCTATGTGCGCAGCAGAAGAAAGAGCAGAGGAGTTATTTGTCCCCGGGCTTTGTTAGCGGAGCTTCAATAGAGAGGCATCAGTCAAGTGGCCGGCCAACAGCCCATTGTGCAGTAATTGACCCTGATGAAGTGCTGGGCCTTTAATTTGGTGATAACTCAGCTCGTAATGTCTCAGACACTCCCCTGTTATTCAAGCGTTTATAGATGCTTATCTGTATATGGAAATATATATTTGTGTTCTATTAAACTAAAGTTTTAGAGCTACAGAGTGAAAGAAAACAGCTTCTTAAATGAGAACATTTTCTGGTTTCTTTACTCTTATATGACAGTGAACCAAAGAGACTTGAGATGTGGACTACACCACACATTTAAGGACTAGTTTTGACAACTTTTCTCTTATTTTCTTTGACATATAGATTAAACCACCATCTGATTCATTGAGAAGAGAACCTAATTGACCAGTTTGGGCTTTTAATTGAGTGATAACTCAGCTCGTAATGTCTCAGACACTCCCCTGTTATTCAAGCGTTTATAGATGCTTATCTGTATATGGAAATATATATAATATATATATATTTGTGTTTTATTAAACTAGGAGGTTTTATATTTACAGTCCTCTTCTCCCTTCTGGTTTTTTGTGTATGCACAAGAGCTGCAGGACAAAAGCAAACGGCTTCTTTACGGTTATATGACGGTGAACCAAAGCTACTTGAGATGAAACCAGACATTTAAGGACTGGTTTTGGAAACTTGAATCAACTTGAATCGTGTTTTTGTTACATGTGATAGATGAAACCACCAGTTCATCGACAATGTAATGAATCTTTAGCTGCAGCCCTACTATTTGATCTTTAATTAAAGGACAGATGCAACACACACACACACACACACACACACACACACACACACACACACATACACACACACACACACACACACACACACACACACACACACAGAGACAGCCAGACACACACACAGAGACAGACACACACACACACACACACACACACACACACACACACACACACAGGTACACACACACACACACACACACACACACACAGAGACAGCCAGACACACACACACACACACACACACACACACACACACACACACACACACACACAGAGAGACAGACACACACACACACACAAACACAGAGAGAGACAGACACACACACACACACACACACACACACACAGAGACAGCCAGACACACACACAGAGACAGACACACACACACACACACACAGAGACAGACACACACACACACACACACACACACACACCACACACAGAGACAGCCAGACACACACACACACACACACACACACACACACACAGAGACAGACACACACACACACACAAACACAGAGAGAGACAGACACACACACACACACACACACACACACACTCACACACACACACAGAGACAGCCAGACACACACACACACACACACACACACACACACAGAGAGACAGACACACACACACACACACACAAACACAGAGAGAGACAGACACACACACACACACACACACACACACAGAGACAGCCAGACACACACACAGAGACAGACACACACACACACAGAGACAGACACACACAGAGACAGACACACACACACACACACACACACACACACACACAGACACACACACACACAGAGACAGCCAGACACACACACACACACACACACACACACACACACACACACACACACACAGAGACAGACACACACACACACACAAACACAGAGAGAGACAGACACACACACACACACACACACACACACACACACACACACACACTCACACACACTCACACACACACACACACACACACACACACATTAAAGGACAGATGCAAGACAATTAAGGAAATATGTCCCCTTTATTCTTATTTTCTAAAACCATGCATTTAAAAGGTCTTAAATCTGTAGGAACACCAGAGGAACCAATGTTGTCTTAATGTACATTATTTAATTTCATGATGAATCTTTAGCTGCAGCCCTAATATTTTATATATATTTAATATTTTTTAAGGACGGATGTATATTCTTCTTTTCTAAAACCATGCATTTAAAAAGTCTTAAATCTGAAGGAACACCAGCATGTGACCTAAATGTGGACTTTCAACATGGATTCAATCCTAAAATCGTGTGTGTTTTAAATCCTAAAATCGTGTGTTATTATTTGATATTAACCCTTTGTGTTGTTGCAGGTACCATTACCCCGTCCCGAAGATCTTCTACGTGCAGCTGTCAGTCGGGAGCAACGAGTTTATCGGAGACGGTCGAACTCGCCAAGCAGCGAGACACAGCGCCGCCATGAAGGCTCTGCAGGCGCTGAGGAACGAGCCCATCCCAGAGAGACCCCCACAGGTAGGACAGACAGACATACACACACACACACACACACACACACCGAGACCCCCACAGGTAGGACAGACAGACACACACACACACACACACACACACACACACACACACACACCGAGACCCCCACAGGTAGGACAGACACACACACACTCACTCACACACACACACACACACACACACACACACACACACACACACACACACAGAGACCCCCACAGGTAGGACAGACATACATACACACACACACTCACACAGACACACACACACATACATACATATACACACACACACAGACACAGACAGAGACCCCCACAGGTACACACACACACACACACACACACACACACACACACACACACACACACACACACAGGTACACACTCACACACACAGGTACACACTCACACAGAGACACACACACACACCACACACACACACACACACACACACACACACACACACACACAGAGACACACACAGGTACACACACAGGTACACAGACACACACACATACATATATACACACACAGACACACACACAGACATACACACAGGTACACACACACACAAGTACACACACAGGCACAGACAGAGACCCCCACAGGTACACACACACACCACACACACACACACACACACACACACACACACACACAGGTACACACTCACACAGAGACACACACAGAGACACACACACACACACACACACACACACACACACACAGAGACACACACAGGTACACACACAGGTACACAGACACACACACATACATATATACACACACAGACACACACACAGACATACACACAGGTACACACACACACAAGTACACACACAGGCACAGACAGAGACCCCCACAGGTACACACACACACACACACACACACACACACACACACACATATATAAACACAGACACACACACACCCACACACACACACCCCACACACACACACACACACACACACCATTGTTAGTTCAAACGATGGGACAAAGAGGCTCCAAAGGACAGTATGACTTCCATCTTACATAAAACATTACAATCACAGATCTCATTATCAAGTAACCTGCAGATCTCTTTCTACTCGTTTGGTGGATACAATGTCAGAAAACTGAGAAAAAGGTCAAACCCAGTTTCTAAAAGTCAAGGTGACTTCTTTAAATGTCTTGTTTTGTCTCTTCTGAGAGTCTGAAAAGAGCATTTTCGGCCAATTTGAATGAGAAATTACTTAGAAATGACACAAGAAGTATCAATCAATAATTGTTGGGTACAAAAAAGACAGAAAAGTAATCGTTATAGCTCTACAATTATGCTTTATGTATTATTTATGTACGTGGGAACTTTAATGGTTATATCTGAATATACATCATTAAACAATAACATCTTAATCTGCAGAGTATTTTCTGAAAATGTTCTCTTGTGGATAAAATGTCATGAAATGTTAAAAAATGTCAACCTCAGTTTCTAAAAGTCAAGGTGACATCTTTAAATGTCTTTTTTTCTCCCTTTAAAACCCAAAGATATTCATTTTAATATGATTATAAACAGAGAAAAACACCAGTATGTCTGTTTTGAGAGGCTGAAAAAAAATTACATGAAAATATACACTAAAACAAATCAAATAGTAGGCTTACTAGCTTCTACACGCTAAAGCAGGGGTCTCAAACTCAAGGCCCGGGGGCCAAATCCGGCCGGAGACTTCATTTTATGTGGCCCCGCAAGAGCTTGCAAAAGAATATAATACGTTTATTATACCGGTTACATGCCACTTTACAGAAGCAGGTTGCCCATAAACTACATGTCCCACAATGCATCTCGTTTTGTGACATGCGCACTGAAGAGACCTGGACTTCTGCTTTCAGACGTAGTTAATTACTAAGTTATTATCCTATCCGATAATAATCCAATTCAGAGGCAATTATGTAATATAATACATTATTTTACATTTATATTATATATTTATATCGTTACAACCGGCCCTTTGAGTTCAACCTTTATGCGAATGTGGCCCGTGATGAAATTGAGTTTGACACCCCTGCGCTAAAGCAACTCAAATCTCTCACCAGCAAAACACCTCGTCAGTTAAAAGCCATTTTACGTTTCATTACTATACGATACAGTATTTATTATCATTATAGTATCACTATTTCGGCGATTAGATAACATATAAATTATATTTGATGCAACTTTAGTTACATTTCCATGACTTTTCCAAAACTTGGGGAAATGTATTGTTTTCCATGACTTTTCCAGGGCCTGGAATTAGCATTTTGAATTTCCATGACTTTTCCAGGTTTTTAATGACCGTAAGAACCCTGTATATAACATTGCAAATGCCTTAATTAATTGATCTGATTGACAGAAAAGTAATCGTTATAGCTCAAAAATGATGCTTCATGTAATTGATCTGATTATACATCATTAGTTGTGGATACATCTGCAGATTATTTTCTCATAATGTTCTTTATTAGGTAAAAAACGTCCATCCCAGTTTCACAAAATCCAGGATGACGTCTTCAAAAGTATTGTTTTCTAATCATATTATAGATTTCACTTTAATATGATGGAGAAAAGCAGGATATCTCCATCTTTGAGAGGCTTAAAAACAATGTTAGTCTTTGCCTTTCTGGTTTGGTTTTCTGCACCAGACTTGCATTGTCATTATAGTTTGTTTATGTAACCAAAACAAGAGTGTGTGTGTGTGTGTGTGTGTGGGGGGGTGTGTTTGTGTAGTAAAGCAGTCGCACATAATCCTTTATTGTCATGTTTGAGTGTCTATTTATGTAAATTGAGTCATTGTTGATCTAAATAAAGCCGTAGATTTTCTTTCTTAGAAACTAATGACACAGATTTCGCCTCATGAATACCATGGAAACCAGTGATTGTGAGGTAAACAAAATGCTTTCTCAAGACAGGAAGCACTTTGTTTAGCAGCACACATCATATTTATTTTTATAGCATCACCAGATTTAGGGCAGCAGTTTCATTCTAGTTTTTTTATTTAATCATGTGATTCCTTACGTTACATATCGTTGAATAAAAGCTCAGACAGATCCTGGTTTACAGAACACTTTGAGCCTCAGGGCGTACACACTTCCAGGCGTGTAAGATCACACACACACACACACACACACACACACACACACACACACACACAGAGACATGGAGACGGTCATGTTCTGCAGACACACAATGCTCCTCAATTTGTAAAGCAAGACTGAGGAGCAGCGGCGAACAAAGGGCACATTTATGGAGGCCGACGCCACGAGAAAGCGAGTCCCAAAGAGGAGCCAGAGCCACGGTTTGAATAACACACAGTGATGCCAGCAGAGAGGATGCTGGGTAATTTGATTTCCGGTGGGAGATGATAACAACAGTTAACAGTTAAGCCCGAGGGGAAACCCTGGAGAGGTAGAGTAACATATACTCCTGTCAGAGAGCCAGGGGTGGAACAAGTACCTTTACTTGAGATAAAGTAGTAATACTACAGTCTAAAGAATACTAAATACTCTATTTCAAACTCCACTTTGCATTAATCCGTCTTAATTGAAATCACATAACTCACATCTTAAGAGCTGCTTTTGATCTGCAATTCATTTTGTGGTTTTTTTACATTACATTTGAATACAGATATTTCCATCTGATCATTCATTTAACTGAGAAAACGTACCGTAGCTTCCTCTGGTGTAATGGCATCTTATCCCCTTTTAGCATGCGTCACGGCCCGTCCACACAGCGGCGTGCGTTGAAGCTTGCCGGTGGGCGTGTCTGAAACTCGACCAACAACCAATCACATGAGTCTCCCGCCCCTGACACACAAGCAGCGGTTTGATTGGTTAGAACTTGTACTGGCATATGATTCGATTGGCTGACGCTTCTGCTGAGGCTTCAAAAGTTGAACATTGCTCAACTTTTGCAGCGAGCCACGCCAGCAAAGCGAAGCAACGCTCCCACAATGCAGTTCGGCAAAAAGTGACGTCACCCCATTCAAAGTGAATGGTGGCGCTTTCAACGCACGCTGCTGTGTGGACGGGCCGTCAGTGTCTGACGTTGTCGTAAATGGACTTTCTATCCAGTTTTAAGCCACATTTTGACCCTACACTTTGTACATCTGGGTGCTTTTAATGTATACTACAATACTTTGTGCAGTCAGTGCTAATTAAACAATTAGTGTATAATTCATGCAAACACATCATGTTCTTATGTAAAAAGTTACAAGTTAGTGTAAAAAGTTCTATATTTCCCTCTGAGATGTAATTAAAAGTAGTAAAAAATGGAAATACTCAATAAAGTACTTGAGTAAATGTACTTTCCTCCACTAGTTATAGCACATACATCTCTTAAAGGTCCCATGACATTTCTACTGATCATAATTCCATTGTTGAGGTCGACTAAAATAGATGTACATTGTTCAATGTTCCAAACTCACATTGGTTTCTCACAGCATCTCTGTATAGCATGTGTATTCACTCTCTGTCCTACACGGCTTGTTGGAGCTCCTGCCCCCCCCCCCCCCCCCCCCCTGTGAGCCCAGTGGCCGTCTGCGAGACAGCGAGACACAGCTAAACCCAGCCCGAAACACACACACACCCGCAGCCTGGCTGGGAGTTTGTGTGTGTGCTCAGGCTGAGTTCCGCGGTGTCTCGCTGTCTCGCCGACCCCACACCAGTGAGCCAGCTCACAATGTCCCGCTCCTCGCAGCGTGCCTTGCAACGTCCCGCCGAGTGTGTGTGTGTGTGTGAGGAAGTCCGCCAAACGTAACGGCTCCGCGGACATAACCGTCCAAATTGACCAATCTGCGGAGCCGTTACGTTACGTCACTATACCCGAAATACGTCACTATACCCAAGAAGTAAACAATGGAAAAAGAGAAATGTCCAACGAGGCGTTCTGGGGCAGCACAGACAGGTCTTCTCTACAGGGTGTACTTTGAGGGTTTGTGACTCTGCAGACCGTTTACATGCAGAAGCTACATAACACAAGGGGACGGGTAATAACCAGAAAAGCATGACATGGGACCTTTAACAGTTCACAGATGTATATAATATAACAATAAGTAGTATTTTATTCTACTAAACAGTTTCATTTAACGTTATGAATATAATTTACTCAATATATTACTCTCACCATTTCATTTATTTTTTTCCTTGCATTATTTGATGGTTTTTAATGTCTTCGGTCTATTTCTGTTGCATTTTTGGAGGAGACTTCATGTTTCCATTGATAAAACTAGCTATTGATTGTATGACAATAAGGCCTTTGACTCTATTAGAGTAATTAGAGCTCAGGTGGATTCTGATTCACTCTGATGAAAGCTGGTTATGTATTCATTTTAGCGTCAAAAGTTCATCACAGCGGCACAAATCCTCCATTAAGGGAGAGTTTTAAAGTGGGATCAGAGAGAAAGTCATCCGAGGTGTGAGGAGAGCAGAAAACAAAGTGCTCTGACCTCTGATAAACCCAGTGTTGAGTAATAACAGCGCTGAGTGGACCAGAGCTTTCATAACACCCAAATACACACATCAGATAGAAACATCTCACATTAATACATGTTAGCCTTTTTCTAGGTTTAATTTGGGTCAATATATTTGGACTTTTAGAAACTGGGAGGGACATTGCTTCCTACTTTGACATTTTATAGATTAAACTATTGATATAAAAAGTAATCAACCTTCTCATTGATACTGAACATTGAGGAAGTTTGTAGTTGAAGATATACGTGATATATATAGTGTGTGTGTGTGTGTGTGTGTGTGTGTGTGTGTGTGTGTGTGTGTGTGTGTGTGTGTGTGTGTGTGTGTGTGTGTGTGTGTGTGTGTGTGTGTGTGTGTGTGTGTGTGTGTGTGTGTGTGTGTGTGTGTGTGTGTGTGTGTGTGTGTGTGTGTGGTGTGTGTGTGTGTGTGTGTGTGTGTGTGTGTGTGTGTGTGTGTGTGTGTGTGTGTGTGTGTGTGTGTGTGTGTGTGTGGTGTGTTCTAGCATTACTATACTTGTGGGGACCTAAATCTGTTTACATAGTCACGTGTGGGGACTGGCTTCCCTTATGGGGACAAAATGGAGGTCCCCATGAGGGGGATCATT
The DNA here is from genome assembly GCF_902827175.1 of Gymnodraco acuticeps. Lineage (NCBI taxonomy): Eukaryota > Metazoa > Chordata > Actinopteri > Perciformes > Bathydraconidae > Gymnodraco > Gymnodraco acuticeps. The sequence continues at coordinate 119,216 of NW_022989846.1, forward strand.
AATTTTAGGGTGAAGACTTGGTTAGGTTAAGGGTTAGGGTTAGGCATGTGTTGGTTATGGTTAGGATAAGTCTCCAGGAAATGCATGTAAGTCAATGTAATGTCCCCTGAAGTGATGTATACATGGTGTGTGTGTGTGTGTGTGTGTGTGTGTGTGTGTGTGTGTGTGTGTGTGGAAAGAGCTTCACACACACAGAGATGCTTGTTAATGCAGCCTTGAGAAAGGGACTCGCACCATTCATCACACACTTTATTAAGAATTCTTTACATTAGTAGGAGAACAATGAATAAGTGATGAGGCGTTAATGAAAACAGGTCCTTCAGATCCACATAAATACATACATGAATATATAAGTGTGTGTGTTGACATATTGTGCATCTTGTATGCTTTTATCTTTTGTATACACTTTACCTACTGTTTTACAAACTTTTTACCCGCAGTAACATTTCTGTTAACAGGAATACGCAATCAAGCGATGAGTCCATTGACAACAATATATATTTAAAATAATCTATTGATCATTGGAGTCATTTTCCATTAAGATAAGTCAGAAAAGCAGTTTTTTTAGCCTTTCAAATTTGTAGATTTGCTGAATTTCTTGAATACATTCGGTTTTTTGAATCAAAGATATCAATTTTATATATTGTGGATAATAATAGTCAGATCAATCAATAGTTAATAGTCAATAATTGATTGTTAGAGGAACCCTGAGACCCAAAATAGTCAATACCAACAACTGCCTCTCTGTTCTTGTTTGTGATCATTGTAAAACAAAAAAATGACACACACACACACACACACTCCTCTCTCTTGCCACTGTGCGGTCTTTCTCTCGCTGTGGTAGGAGAGCCTGTGAAATCCAAGAGACCCAGAGCATGAATCATTCGTCGGATCGTTTTCACAATGAGATAGGCGGGAAGGAGCCCAAAGGGAAACACTGCATTCATTCAGACGTAATCTGACAAAGAGCTGGACGCGATAAAGATCGAGACACGAGACAATCACACCTAAGCCCCTTATTGTGCGGAGGATGATACCATCTAGATGTCTTTATTAGTAAAAGAGACCAAGAGCAAGACTTGTAGGAGTAATTTAAACCATCATTCTCGTAGATTAAGTCTGTCTGATGAAACGCCTTAAAGAACATGCCAGAACAGAAAAGGCGTAGATGACATTAAAATGTGGATTAAAGGTGATTTTCACACAGTAGTTTGCATTGGTTGATGTTGTTCATGCTGCTTTTGCCCAGACCCAGAAACAAATAACCTTAATGGGTCTATTCTGGTGAAATAAAGATTGCAAAAAGATGCCTTTTATTAAGTTCCCATGTACGCCGCTTAATAATTAAACGTATTTCCCCTAGGACCAAAGAATGAAGAGATAAGAAGTTGGATTTGTTTCCAAACAGAAACAAGAAATCTGCAGTTTTTTGAACCTGAACTCTCGGTTCCTTCTTCATTTTGAACGCATCAGATCAACTTCTCATGCCTGATTGAAACATATATTTCAGCCCTTGAGTTTTTCTTCATTCTCGAGGAACAATTCTTAATGTTATTATCTAGAACACAGTCAATATCATGTTTACTGGAGCACCCCTCTGCAGGGCCTTCCTGCTCAGACAGAGGACCACCAGTCACATCCTGAAGTACTGAATATCAATATCCAATATCAGATAATGATCGCAGCAGCTTGGCGGACATCCACCCTGAGTTTGTGAAGAGTAATCCTTGGTGCCATGCCACTGAATTGCAGAAAAATAAAAGACCTAAAGACCATAATGCATTCAGACATTCACATCTGATCATTCATTTAACTTAGAGAACTTATCTTAACGTCCTCTGGTCTCATATAATGGCGTCTTATCCCCTTTTAGCATGCATCAGCTGTCGGAAATTGACTTGCCACTTCTTTACCCTACACTTTGTACATCTTGGTGCTTTTTAACTCTGATGAAGGATTTTATTGATTGGACGTCTGTATCTGAAGCTATCAGAGAAACAAGCTGAGCTAACGTTAGCGTCAACTCAGATGTTAACCCTTTAAACTGCTTTATTCACACTTTTTACTGCAACAATCCTCCTGAAGCATGAAAACTAACTAAGAAACTCCAACTCCCATGATCCCACACTGCTTCACCACCACAACAAACTATTATCTTACTGTTTTCATTGAAAGATCGGGTTTAAATGAGTGCTACAGAACAGATTGGACACCTCTGACCCAAAAATGGCACTACTTTGAGCCGTAACAGATAATAATACATGTATTTTGTAGGCGCTTTTACAGTCGCTTTACAGAGGGTAGTGCAGGGAGTCCGCGGGGTCTTAAAAAGTATTAAAAGTTGATAAATCAATTTAGAGAAAGTGAAGGCTATTAAAAAGTATTAAAGGGCATTTTCCAAGGTGTTACATTTTGTAGCTTGTTTTCAATAAGTATATGAATGGTCCAAAGAGGTTGTGTTCTACAGTCTGCCTGAATGTAATCATGGCGTAGGTGTGTAGTGTGATTCTGTGTAGTTTATTGATGGCATCCCGTTGGGTTTGACGTCATCTGAACAGGACATCGCGCGCTCACTGCTCGATAGCGAGCGAAGGTCCGTTTACGCCGGTTGCTAAGCAACATCGTTATGGGGAAATGCAAGTCTGCGTCCAAATGGTTGGAAGATAAGGAGGAAGGACATCAATACTGTATATAGTCAATGTGAGGTGAAGTGTGTCGCCAAGGTAACCGGTTAAAACTCCAAGTGGCGATGAGGTCTTAAAATGTATGGAAAGGGTCTTAAAAGGTTTTACATTTCACTTCAGGATTGCTGCATATACCCTGGAGTAAAAAAGGACAACAATTAAATATAGTAAAAGTCACATTAAAATCGAGCAATAAAACAACAATCGCACATTAAAAGCCAGTTTGAAGCGGTGAGTCTTTGTAAGTATTTCTGTTTTTGACCTCCTGATATTTTCCCTTCTCTTCAAGAGCCCAGAGGAAAAGGAGGAGTCTGAGGAAGGATCTGACGCCAGCAAATCAGAGATCAGCCTGGTGTATGAAATCGCCCTGAAGAGGAACCTGTCTGTCAACTTCGAGGTGAGAAAAAACATCATGACGAGTATTTCCCTGAAAAGCCATCATTGTGAGGATCGGGGAAATGTATGAGTGGACAAAAACTGGAGGAGTCACGCTGATAAAACTCTGGAAATACGTCTGAGCTGTCAGTGAAGTCACTTTTCTTAAAAACACTGGAAGCTCACAGCCTTTAAAGGCCTGTGGAAGTTTCTATAGTGTGAAAAG
>NW_022989846.1:130000-149424 GCF_902827175.1 Gymnodraco acuticeps
CTTTGATGCACCGAGAACAAATAATACTCTCCCACTCCTTCACTTCATGCTTCCCACACACCATAGAGAGATGGTAAAAGTACACATCCTTTACTCAAGTAAAAGTACCATACTCGTGTTTAAAAATACTCCGGTGAAAGTCGAAGTACTGACTAAACTTCTTTACTCAAGTAAAAGTAAAGAAGTATGGCCTTCGAAATGTACTTAAAGGGGACCTATCATGCAAAATGCACTTTTCGATATCTTTTATACATAAAGATGTGAGTCAGGGAACTCACGCAGCGTCAGAAAATAAAACCCTCTCTCTTTTCCTCCGTACCCAAATCTCTAAAAACGGGGGAACAACGGAGCTGATCCAGATTTGCGTCCGATATGACGTAATATCTGAAATGTGGACCCACGGCCCAATCAGAAACAATGCCCGACTGTTTTGGACGTAATGTGGTCGGTGTTTACATTAGCATCGCTAACACTCAGAGCTAACCTGTACTGCAGAGCATGTGTGTGAAGAAGCAGGAAGTAAAAAGGAACTCACCTTGTGGTATAACCGGCAAGAGAGAAAGCCTTTGAGCTCCAGACTGTTTCAGAGAGAATCCTTGATAATCCATGATATGGCGTTTCATCACGGCAGCATTTAGTTTAGACAGTAGCTGCCGGGTCCCGCATGAGCTCAGACCCCTCCTCTTTAAAGCTTTATACCCAAATCAGCACTTTAGAAACAGGAAATTAAACAGAGGGATATGAGGCATGGCTAGAATGATCTGTTTGGTGTTTGGAGCAAAACACTTCATAGACATGTTTTTTATTTTACATTACATGTTAGACGCTTTTATCCAAATGGACTTACACACTCAGTACTGTGGGCAATCCCCACAGGAGCAATTTGGGGTGAAGGGTCTCAGGGACACAACGACATGCTGACTGCAGTGGGGTTTGAACCTCTGACCCCCTGGTCCAAACACCAAGGCTCTATCAACTGCGCCACACGGCTCCCATATATTATATATTCTTATATATCTGAGACCTATGCTAGTGCCTAAAAATAGCGTGATAGGAGACCTTTAAGTAAAAAGTACCCATAACTACCAACTGCTTGTGTGTGTGTGTGTGTGTGTGTGTGTGTGTGTGTGTGTGTGTGTGTGTGTGTGTGTGTGTGTGTGTGTGTGTGTGTGTGTGTGTGTGTGTGTGTGTGTGTGTGTGTGTGTGTGTGTGTGTGTGTGTGTGTGTGTGTGTGTGTGTGTGTGTGTGTGTGTGTGTGTGTGTGTGTGTGTGTGTGTGTGTGTGTGTGTGTGTGTGTGTGTGTGTGTGTGTGTGTGTGTGTGTGTGTGTGTGTGTGTGTGTGTGTGTGTGTGTGTGTGTGTGTGTGTGTGTGTGTGTGTGTGTGTGTGTGTGTGTGTGTGGCCACGGATTGGTCGATTTGGACTTGGGCATGATTACGTCACTATACTCAAGAAGAAAACAATGGAAAAAGAAAAATCTCCAACGAGGCGTTCTGGGGCAGCACAGACAGGTCTTTTCTGTGTTAGAGTTTTACTCGCTACAGGGTGCACTTTGAGGGTTTGTGACTCTGCAGAAAAACCTTCATAACAACAAGGGGACGGGTAATAACCAGAAAAGCATGACATGGAACCTTTAAATAAAACAATAATTGTTAGCTAATGAATGTTTCCATGCTGAACAACGGCAACATGACAACGTTTCCATTGGTCCCTCTTCTTTAGAGAAGACCAGGAAATGATGGATACACGGATCGTGTTCAAATCAATAGGCACGCAATGACTCTAAAGAATAATGATCACGCATCAAACACACATTCAGACTAAAGGAACCAGCTGTTTGGAAAATGAGAGAAGTAGAAAGTACAGGTATTTGAGTTCAGCATGTAAGAAGTAGAAAGTACAGGTATTTGTGTTCAACATGTAAGAAGTAGAAAGTACAGGTATTTGAGTTCAACATGTAAGAAGTAGAAAGTACAGGTATTTGAGTTCAACATGTAAGAAGTAGAAAGTACAGGTATTTGTGTTCAACATGTAAGAAGTAGAAAGTACAGGTATTTGGGTTCAACATGTAAGAAGTAGAAAGTACAGGTATTTGAGTTCAACATGTAAGAAGTAGAAAGTACAGGTATTTGAGTTTACAGGTATTGAGTTCAACATGTAGAAGTAGAAAGTACAGGTATTTGAGTTCACATGTAAGAAGTAGGAAAGTACAGGTTATTTGAGTTCAACATGTAGAAGTAAGAAAGTACAGGATTTTGTGTTCAACATGTGAGAAGTAGAAAGTACAGGTATTTGAGTTCAACATGTAAGAAGTAGAAAGTACAGGTATTTGTGTTCAACATGTAAGAAGTAGAAAGTTCAGGTATTTGAGTTCAACATGTAAGAAGTAGAAAGTACAGGTATTTGAGTTCAACATGTAAGAAGTCAAAGTAAAAAGTCGTCAGGAAAATAAGACGTGGAGTAAAGTACTGATACCAGAAACATGTACTTAAGTACATAACAAAGTATTTGTACTCCACCTCTGACCATCTCTCATGTGAGCCTCTTTCTCAGCGGCCATGTTTTCACATCATCTCCTGAAATTACCCATGAGTCACCTCTTCTAGTGTCTGCTTTCCCATCCGTCCGCCACCCTGAGAGGCCGTTTGGCTCATTTAATCCCCCCGTCAGGCAATATCAAACAGATGTCAGCATCAAAGAGGAACCAATCTATAAATCACAGCTTGTGTGTTGGATCGGAGGCTCGCTTTCCAGCCGGGACACGAGAGAAGAGCGCCAAAAACCCTCCTGTCTTACAAGGAGAAGTTCCCTCAGGGCTTGTCCGTCCACAAAAAGCCTTTCTTCCCTCTCTCGATCCCCTCCATTGTCCTCCTCTGCTCCCATGCCTCCTCTTCAGAGTACCTGAGGTCTGCCGGGGTATTAATGTCGGCATGAAAAGGCAACAGAAGAGATGAAGCGATTTGTTTCCTGTGCACAACCTGATCCTGGTGATGAGGCGGGAGACGGGTGTGTTTGTGTGTTTGTTTGCGTGTGTGTGTGGAAGTGCTGAAATCCCATCGGTGTGGCGCAGATCCCGTGTCGTCTGCCAGGAGACTGACTGCCGCTCGTCTGCCGCCATCCCGGGCCAAGAGTGTGTGACGTGTGTGTGTGCGCAGATACACACTCTGTCTCTTGGTCTTTGTTGGATGTGTGAAGGCCACATCTGATTCTCTTTACTTCCTGTTGCTATTCCATCTTTTAGAAGTGAGACTCATCAGTGCAACCCTCGTCCATCCCAGAGTGCCTTGGATAAGCAGACAGCTTAAAACTCTAAATTGTCAAATCAATGTTTTACATTTCTAAGTGGGGAAGGGTTCATTTCTGGAGTCTTCGCTCGTTGCCATACTCACAATCACAGACATGCATCAGAGGCTCCTAAAAGCAAAACAATCGTCATATTTAAACAACAAATGTAATATAATGTGCCAAAAGACATTATTTCATCTCTTTGTCGATACACAAATCACACAGCTGATCCATAATCGGAGTTAGAACGTGGAATGGACTTCACCCAGACCTTTCAAGTATTACTAGTCATCAACAATTCAAAACTAAAGTAAAAACAATTATATTTATAAGTATTTGATATTCCCAGTATTACTTATATATGCATTTACTTTTATTTTATTTATTTATTTTTGTCCAGTTTTCTTTATTTTTTTGTACTCCTTAATTTCTATACGTTTTTGACGAAATAAGTGCCATTATTATATTGATGCTAATGATGACGCACGGGAGCTACTCCCCATAAGCTTCAGCCCTCCCGCTTCTACTCATTTTGTTCATTTGTGTGTATGAATTATACGTTTTTATTTTTGTATGATTTTAGTAGAATACATTTAAAAAAAAAAAAATCTAGCAATGCATATATAAAGACATTATTTAATCTCTTTGTTATTAATCTAGCAATGCATATATCTCATCTAATCCATGTTTTCCTGCATCTTAACAACAGTTTCTTGATTGCAGCTGTTTACTTTAACTTTTAAGAGGGGCTACGTAAAATCTGATAATGAATTCTGAGATAACTTTGGACATAAATACCATCTTCCTTTACTGTCACTGACCCTCTCTACTGACCCTCTCTAATCTTACCCTCCTGTTCTCTCACATTTAAACGATATTCCGTTGGCAGTATGCTTTAATCCATATTGATAAAGCATTAGAGGAGCCTGTCACGGACAGAGAGAAATATTGAAGGAGTGAATAAGTAGAAAAATAAATGAGTTCCTTGTTATAAAGCTGATTCCTTAAAGGGCACTTTTTGATGTCTTTCATACATACATGATGTGTGTCCCCAGGGTGTCAGGGAACTCACAACGTTTCAGAAAACTGGAATAGAGGGTTATGAGGGATGTCTAAAATGCATGGTCTGTTTGGTATTTTGAGCAAAACACTTCATAGACATGTTTTTATATTGTATTATATATCTGAGACCCAGAATATATGCCTAGAAATAGCATAATAGGAGACCTTCACATTGAGCACAGCTGATTCTGCTTCCTGTCCTTCTCATCAGTCATGCTGTTTTATCACCAACAACAATTACATTTATATTCCGTTAATAGCTCAAAGATATTCCAAGTAACCTGAGCTCAGCTGATCAGTGACGAGCGACAATAGATCAGAAACGGGATGTAACCAGCTGTAGTGAAACGTACCAGAAGCTGCCGTGTTACTGTTCCTTTTTCCGGTGATGAGCAAGATCAGAGCAAGTAGGCTGTTAGTGTCGTTTCCAACACACCTCTTTACTGTCAGGTTACACTCTGTGACGCTGACAGGTAGACTGACGGCTCTGTTAACACCTGAAACCTGCAGCTACCTGAGCAGGTAAAGTTAGGATGGAGAACAGAATTATAACCTCCTTTTTCACCTGTATTTATTCAAGTTAGAGTTAATTTCACAGCAAGTAAATGACTGGGTGTTTTATCTATGTTATGCTCACAGTTAGCCTATGTCTGAACCTTTCCTCGTGAATTGGACTCTGCTTTAGTTTAGGGGGATGAATTGGACTCTGCTTTAGTTTAGGGGGATGAATTGGACTCTGCTTTAGTTTAGGGGGATGAATTGGACTGGAAGTTATTTCAAAATAATCCATTTGCTGTTGTCTATGAAATAACCAGACAAAAGGAAAACCATCTTCTTTGGAAGTCCAAGGCGATGTCTTTAAAGTGACTCTTTCGTCCAAAATTCAAACGTATTCACTTTAGCAGCAACTGTCCCTATTTGTGAAGCTGAAAACTGCATTTTCTGACATTTCAGTGGATTACTGACAATTAATCGATTTTTCAACTATCGTCATTACATTTCCTGTCGATCGCTTCATGGACCTTTCCTTGCAGCTGTAGTTCGGTTTCCATGCACCAGGCTCTCATTGTTCATTCAAACAAGAGGAGATTTTGTGTGTTTGTGTAGTAGATGAGTGCACACACACTGCTTTGTCCTCCTGAAGCTCTGCTATTAGTGTGTGTTGATGTGTGGAGTATCTGAGGAATGCTCCACGTTCTGCTTATCAGTTTAATCTGTTTTTATCGCTCGGTGGTTTCAAATGAACTGTTGCTAGATTGCACCTGATTGCTTCAATTTGTGCTGTCTGCACCACTCGAATAAAGGAGAGCAGGAGAGAGAGAGAGGGAGGGGGAGTTAGAGGGGGAGAAAGTCTGAAGACACACTCAGCTGTGAGTCGGAGAAAGCGTGCAAACATTAGCAGAACATGTTCAGTTTGACTCGCGAAGTGTGAGAAATCTAATTCTTCCTGCAGTGTGTTTTTCTCTAAATAAGGTTTGGAGAACCCCACCTGCTACACACACACACACACACACACACACACACACACACACACACACACACACACACACACACACACACACACACACACACACCCTCTCGGACTTCACAGGAAGTAGATGTGATTGCAGAAGCATGACCTAACGCCAGCCGGTGTTTGTTTTAGGTCTCCCAGGTGACCGGAGCCTGGAGGAAGGAAACTGAGCCCTCATCACTAGAGACTGACATCTAGGAGTGTGTTCCTCTTCATGCGTGTGTTTCTTCCTCAGTGTGTGTGTGTGTGTGTGGTGTGCATATGGGTGGGTAGCACTGTGACCATCAAGAACAGATGTTTCGGACCACCTGGTGTAGCTGCTTGCAGAGCGCGCTGCACACACTCCCTCACACATATCATGACTAAAACATCCAGTTGTTTGTCTTTTGTTCTTCGTCCTAAATCTGAAAAACATCCCAGTGGAGAGGGGTGCAGGAATGAGTCCTAAAACAAGGGAATTGAGTCAGCATTTGAGCACTTCCTGTTCCCTGGTCTGGAGTTCAGTGTGTTTTTGGTTGTTATCCTGAAATAAGGAATAGAAACGACATCACCTCTCTAATGGACAAACCGATGTGGAGCTCTCCTTTATATACTGAACTTTATCTAAACTAAAACTATTATTTAGAAACCAAACCCTGAAAGGTATGAGCCCGTCCTGTGAAGTGATGCTTGCCGTTATTGCCGTTATAAAAGAAAAAGTGATTTGTTTAAAACAATGAATCAAGTATCACGGATGACGATGACTTCAACTTTGATTTTCATGAACGATGTACGTCAGAGGAGTCCTTCTTCTTCTTGTCCCTTTTGAACACGACAGGGAAATGTATTTTTTTATACCTTGAACGTTTTAAAATGTTGCTTCTCTTGTTATAATTATTATTATTCTTAGTGTTTGTTTTATTTCTAACATGTTCAATAAATTGACAAATCATTTCTCCGTCCCCAGGTGTTGAAGGAGAGCGGCCCCCCGCACATGAAGAGCTTTCTGACCCGTGTCAGCGTTGGGGAGTTTTCCGCAGAAGGAGAGGGAAACAGCAAGAAGCTCTCAAAGAAGCGCGCCGCTCTTTCCATCCTGCAGGACCTGAAGAAGCTGCCCTTCATCCCCATCGTGGAGAAACCCAAGACGCACTACAAGAAACGCACCAAGACCATCCTCAAGGTACTGCAGGGCACTCCAGATCTATCACTTACTGATGCTCTCAGGATATTAGGGTTATTTTGCAAGGTAGGGTCACTTGGAAATGTTGCTATTGCCCCGTCAATTCATTGTGAATGTTTTAATCAGAAAACCGCGGATACCTGCGTTCCAGATACCGTTATATTTGAGTTAGCTTTGGTGTGTACATACTGTATAATAAAATAGGTCAAATCGTCCACTCACACACACAACAACGTCACAAACGCTTGACTTTCGTGCCGTATTTCTGCCTCTTAGCACCTCTTAATAATGTATAAAATATGATATTGTGAGATTTCTTCCCCCCACTAATTTCCTGTGTTATTCTACATGTCTCTGTATCTCTGCATCTATCCGTTGCAGATGAGTATGACCTCACTTCTGTTCCCTCACATACAGAATATACACATACTGTAGATCACACCACGGTGACAACACAATAAGTCAGGGGTGTCCAAACTACATTTGGCCCGCGGGACATTTTGAATCGGCCCACAGCTAATTCTAAAAGTATAACGGACACAAATGAAACTTGTGCTTGTCTTATGTTGTACTTCTTAACTATATATGCACAGATATATTACACAGTATTCATGTGTTAATAAAACCGCTTTTCAAATAAATTCAGTCAATTGAAGTTGGAAACAAATCTTAGTTGATAAGAAAAAAAGCCCAATAACTTATTTACAAGCTTGAAATACACCCTTCCTATTTCTCCTTATTATAATCAATCTGAGGCTTCTGTTTGAAGGGATGAGCTGCCAACACTCACAAGCATCATTGACCTACTTATTTGACTTATAACTGAAGTTACGAGGCGATATACCTCTAGTGAGTGGCCCAGCCCTTCGTATATTGTTCTGTACGTGGCCCTCGGGGAAAAGAGTTTGGACACCCCTGCACTAAGTGAAGTGGCGGATGTGGATTGATCACCCTGCGTCTCCTCTTCCCCACAGACGGGTCCAGATTACGGGCAGGGCATGAACCCCATCAGCCGCCTGGCTCAGATCCAGCAGGCCAAGAAGGAGAAGGAGCCGGAGTATCTGCTGCTGTCCGAGAGAGGGATGCCGCGCCGCCGGGAGTTCATCATGCAGGTGAACGAGGCCTCCATAGTATACCCCCTTCAAAGTCCCTTTACTGTCACATAGGTCACAGTAAAGGTGACTCTTAAAGGTCACCTATTATGCAAAATCCACTTTTTCATGTCTTTTAAACATCAACATGTGTCCCCTCTGAGTAAAGACATTCTCTCACCTTCTGTCCTGATCGATTTATATCCGGCAGTGGCTCAGTCCGTAGGGGCTTGGACTGTGAGCTGTAGGGTCGCCGGTTCAAGTCCCCCACCAGACCTAAATATGGAGCGTGCTACTTGTAGAGGTCCCAGTTCACCTCCTGCCCTGCCTGCTGTGTGCTCTGCATGTGTGACCATTAAAGAGGGTTTCATCCCTCCCAATTCTATTCTATGAAAACCTGTCTGAAAATGAGCTGATCAGATTTTGGCCACTTTATGATGTCATAACGTTTTTTGGCTTGTGTAACCATTAGCAGGGTTCCTACGGTCATTAAAAACCTGGAAAAGTCATGGAAATTCAAAACACTATTTCCAGGCCCTGGAAAAGTCATGGAAATGTAACTAAAGTTGCATCAAACATAATTTATATTTGATCTAATCACCGAAATAGTAATACTATAATGATAATAAATACTGTATCGTATAGTAATGAAACGTAAAATGGCATTTAACTGACGAGGTGTTTTGCTGGTGAGAGATTTTAGTTGCTTTAGCGTGTAGAAGCTATTAAGCCTATTTGATTTGTTAGATAGGCACAACACTTATTTTCCTGTTCCATGTTAAAATAAACCACTTTCAGTGGCACCGCTGAGAAAGAGTAATTGTTTTGGTCATGGAAAATTAGGTAACGGTCATGGAGAAGTCATTGAAAATCATTGGTGAAAAAGTGTATGAACCCTGCATTAGCCAATCAGCAACCAAGGTAACCCCCCCCCTTATCACCTGAATCTCCTCCTAGAGCACCTTTGAGTTCTTTGTAACCAAATCTCTCTCAGAGGGGCGTGGGGAGGGGCTCCTTATTTTCATCTAAAGTAACAGACAGAGAATCAGCACTTTGGAAACAGGGCTGAAACAGAGGGGATTATGGGTAATGCTGCAATGATCCGTTTGGTGTTTCAGCCAATCAGAGACAGGCTCTCTATATATCTGAGACCTGTAATATATTGATGAAAAACAGTATAACAGGGGAGCTTTAATATATGTGTTGTGCCATCAACACACTAGACAAAGCATGCTGTTCTGTCCCATGTGCACGACACGGCCTGCTAAAACGGTGCAATTACAGATGTATGGTCCATCAGCTGGACAATGCCACACGTTGTTATACACGGGAAACAGACACGACTTTTATTCCACGTGTCACCAGCATGTCATTATTCGTCTTCTTTTTCGTCGTCTTCTTCTATTCGACTCAAACAAAGAAGATGCGCTCTCTAAACGCAACAGTACACATTCACAAATAATGAATTCAAGTCCAATCTAGACGTAGAATATTACACTTGGGTTCAAATGTCAATAAAAAACCTTCTTATCCATTATTATTACTGTACTTTTAATGCACTAATATTCAAAGCTAAATCATCCTTTAGGGAAAGAATAAGAATGATATCTTTTTTTTCGTACAAACCTCGTAATAGATACATAAAGAAATGGGTTTGTGTTGAGGTATATGTACGAGAAAGACGGTCATGTGACTGTCAGTCATATCAAGAGGGGAAACCAAGTCCAGGAGAAGACCCTCATCTCAGGCCTCAGCATTATATAACCTCTTTACACTTCGAACTACATTTCGTTCTCTCTCAAAGGAATAGGACCTGTTATTCTATTTCTGTCAAACGCCGCAGGACGAGGCTTTAAATGAAACTCATGCATGGACCTTCACCCCGCTCACATCTCTGAGAAAAACATTTTCATTTCTTCTGATCTTTTAAGTCCCAACAATGTGACCTTTCTGCTCTCTCCTTCCTTCTTAGTGTATTTGAGTGTCCAAAACAACACCAGTATGTTTCCAATATGTAATATGCAAGCTCTTCTGCTCATAGTATATCATTCATCATTTAATTGGACACTCTCTTCTTTGGACACTATTAGACCCCCCTCTTTCCACCTTTCTTGCTCCTCTCTCCCCCTCACTGTCTCATCCTCCTCCCTGTTGAAAACCTCTCTTAGATAATCATTTTCTTTCCAGCATGCATGGAAATAACTCGGATATCTACTCAGCTAAATGTAATGTAATATCTTCTAAGCTTTGTTTTCCTCGATGGAGCAATGTGACGTCTCTGTTTCCCAGTACATGCCTTTTCTTTCCTTCTTGATCTATTTTAGTGTCCAAACAACACAGATTTGAGGAAGTTGTTGCCAGTATGTAATCCAGCAGATGACGTATTATTTTCCAATTCTTCTACCCTCGTCTTTGCACTTTTAGACTTCCCTTCTTTCCACCTTTCTTTCTCCTCTCTCCCCCTCATTGTCTCGTCAGTTGAAAACCTCTCATTATCTTCATAGCATGCATAGAAAACCTCATATCTTCCAAGCTTTGTTTCCCTCGTATCTTTTATAGTATTACATTTAAATATCAGCCTGTCGTTGGTAATAAAGGAAACACAGGTTGTCTCCTCTGTGCTGCAGACAGACATCAGAATACCTTTATTAGTCCCACAGAGGGGACAGTTGCATCGTTACAGCAGGAAGGAGCCACAGACAGCTTAATGTTACATATGTTTAAAAAAAGTACTAAGTTATGATATAATACAAAATATTAAAAAATATATACTTTTCAAAATACAAATCCTGTAACAGTTCTTAGGATTTAGCAGCCAGGTATATATTACAGTTATTAATGTATATAATAATGTACATATTGCACATAGTTTGATGGTATTTAACAGCAGCAAGTTACACAATTTACAAAATACAAAATGCAAAAAACACACCTTGTAACGATTCTAAGGATTTAGCAGCCAGGTATAAATTACACAGTTATTAACGGCATATATATATTGAGATATATTTGAGATACTCTGTGGTTTGGAGTCTGTATTCATTAACAGAATAAGTTCCCAGGTCCTGCTGCAGCAACGACCTTTAACCTCTAACTAAGTTATGGATGATTTTCTGTTTATCATTAATCCGGTAAACAGAGCATGGAGGAGGAATCTCATTCAGAGCTGCTTTAATAACATAACATCATTCCTGCGAGATATAAACACGGTCACTTTTCAAATTGATAGTCCTCATGGCTTATAGATTGGTGTTTGATTCACACGGCATGCACTGGACTATATTTACTATCAGCATGACTGGAAATCAACTTAAAAAGAGGCACATTTGACCTAAAAGACATTCATTCCCCGCAAGAACAACAGAAAAGTGATAGTAAAAACACCTCAGAAGCCTGCCTTTAAGCAACAGACACAGTTCAACTGACTGTAAGAGAGAAACACGAGAGAGACTGATTGATTGTTCAGGAACGTAACATAAATATCACTCGTCAAACAGTCGGAGCCAACGAGTCTGAAGGAAAACAAGCTTTCACAGCAAGTGTCCGAGGTATGATTGAGATCGTACGTCAGTTTCTCCAGAGGGATAAAAGATGCAGTTTTGCCAGAAATAAAATAAATATTGACAGATTTAGTGTTCGTTTAATAGAAGTGTGGTATAACAAGTAAAAAGAAGGAGTTACAGGTGTTTCCTCGTCACAGAAAGGACTTCTTTTCACTTCTAGATGCATCACACGACCAACACAAGTGGATCAATAGCCGCTTTCACACCAAGTACTTTGCCGTACTTAGTTCCCAGCACTTATGGCGCGTTTCCACTGCAGGCCTCGCTCGGTTTGGTTAGGCCTTATTAGGCCCGGCTCACTTTAATGCTGCGTTTCCATTACATTTAGGAACTGGGGCAGTTACTATAGTAACGCAGTGTAGGCGGAGCCGTGACGTCATCTTCAATGAGCGCTCCAGAAAAACAACACAGCCGTTAGCTCTTAGCACTCAGAGCTCACAGCTTCTCATATCTGTTCAGAAACTAGACAAAAGTTAAACAAGTACAAACCACAGACTGTCTGTGTCATGGAGAATACAGTCGCTGCTTTATTTATGTCTGTGTAGGCCGTTGTTGTGAGTGTGGACGGTCGGAGCATATATAACGTTAGCTTAGCCAAGCTACATTTAGAAAACACGCATTTTAAAAGGTGTTTCTCTGCCGTCTGTCTGCAGACTTGTCAAAGCATTAATTCATGCTTGTTACTAACCGGTATCAGTATGTTGTTACTTCGGCATCATTTTGAAACGTGTATTACAATTAAATCACGGTCAAATATGTTCATCTTGTTGTAGTTGTAGCTCCCTTGCCAGTGATTCTCTCTCTAGTTTAGCATGCTCAGCCCGACTCAGCCCGGTTGTTCCTGGCCCTAGAACCACGATTTAGTCGGGCCAGAAAAAAGGTGAAAAAGTAGCCCCGGGCCAAAACTAGGCCAAGTGGAAACGCAACCAAAAACGGGCCCCGCACGGCTCGGCACGCTTAAACGGGGCTACCCCGCTGCAGTGGAAATGTGCCATTAGTGCCCCCATGGAACTAAGAGCCGATCGCGTTCACACCGGAGTAAGTGCCTGAGGGAGGATTACGCAAATTAAGCCGCTGACGTCACTTCTTCTTCTTCTTCTGCTTTCGGTTTACTGGCAGGCCGCAAACAACTTCACCATCGATATATGTAAACACGAGATGACTCGCCCGCGCTGCTGGCCAATGGAGACCGACGTTGCCACATGGCGGCCATCTTGCCACAGGCAGCTCTCATTCATAACATCATGTCTCTGGTGCTCTATTGAAATAACCGTAGATTGCTCCATTTTCAACCAATTTCCAAACGGTTTGGTTTGTTATGAACATCAAAGATGTAGTTATGATACTGCATACTTATCATTATAATCATGAACCTTTTTTTTCAACATGTCTTGTTGTCTCATGTATCATAGCCATGCTAATAACGTTTATAATAAACCGAACCGTTTGTAAATCAGTCAAGATTTCAGCGAGTTAAGAGCATTTCTGTGCAGATCCCTCACCTTACAACAGCTGTAGCAGTAGTTGTTGACTGTGGCAAGATGGCCGCCAGTGAGCCACGCTGGCGACTCCCCCTTGAGCCATCTAGTGTTTATATATATCTATGGCGTATACTGCCACCCGAAGTCCCCGGCCGGAAGTCCCCGGAGTTGAAGCCTTCCGAGTAAATCGCCAGAACGCCGACAGCTCCTCATCTCCACCGCTCCCATGTTTCTTTTGTGTTGCCATAAGTTAGTCTCTCTGCGTTGGTGCGCGGGGCTAATGCTAATGATGCTAATGCCAGCAAATACAATGGCGGCTTCACAAAACTTTTCAGAGTTTTACGGGGCGTGGTTTGCAATTCGCCCAGCCAATAGAAATTGGAACTTTTTTCCCCCCAGGAAAGTACCTGCTCTCTAGCAGGGACTTAAAAGGGGGGAAAAGTTCTCATGAACTAAGTTCTCTTTTTGGTGTGAACGCAAAATCCCAGGAACTATCGGAACTAAACGTAAAAGTACTCCGGTGTGAAAGCGCCTAATTCTCCTTTACGTTTATTAAAGAGTTTTGAGATGCTAGGGAGCCTTTACTGCAGGCAACTAGCTGGTAAAAGTGTAGAAATTGAAGTATGTTTAACTTTTGGATGAATTCCATTTCAAATAATGCATTTCCAAAAGCAGAGCATAAATCACAGAGTATTCCCTGCAGAGATTTGGCCAACACTGCAGCATTTTCCTCGTCTGATCTTCTTAGTTTTTAATAAAACAACTGGCTTTTCCTTTCTCTGTTTTATCTCCTTGGTTTTTTATAGATTTGCAAAAGCTACGTTATTACCCCAAAGTATATTTTTCATGTTGGAGACGA
Organism: Gymnodraco acuticeps; assembly: GCF_902827175.1. Classification (NCBI taxonomy): domain Eukaryota; kingdom Metazoa; phylum Chordata; class Actinopteri; order Perciformes; family Bathydraconidae; genus Gymnodraco; species Gymnodraco acuticeps. Next base: position 144,013 of record NW_022989846.1, read on the forward strand.
TAAGAAAAACGGCCCTTTTAACGTAATTGCATGCTTTAACGATCAGTTCCCAGGCATGAATCGGGGTATTTTGTACATGCTGATGTTTTGAATTTGTCAGGATCACAAGGTCACTGCAGTCTGCAGAGATGGCGAAAAAAGGACAAATTGACTCTTTTGCAAGTTGGCTTCCCGTCTGAGAGTGTCTCAAGCTGCGCGCAGTTTGGAGTCCATTTTAATGTATGCACAACCTTTAAACTGCACTCGTCTTTGTCCCTCGCTTCCTGTTCGTCTTCCTTCGTCCGCCTCTCCCAGTCAAACTCTCGCCCTTTGTCTCTCTTCTCCGTAATCCTCCTCTTCAGAGCAGTAATTCAGCCTCAGACCTATTCTCCCCGTCTCTTTGATACTCACATTAGGCCCTGAGAGAGTGTGTGTTCTCCTTCGTCTAAAATGTCCACATTGTTTCCTCCGCACGGCTCAAATGATTCTCTTATTGAGTCACTTACAGAGAAAGCCTGCAGCCTGAGATGAATGTGATGCTGTGTGATCATCTGTAAGAATTTGATAAAAAGCAACTGTTTATTTTTGCTTTTCTGTAATTGATGAGTCTCTCCCGTCTCTCCCCCTGGTTGTTCGCCTCCTCGATGTTCCAGCAGCTTGTTCACAGGCTCTGGCTCGCACCGTGTTATTTGTTCAGTGTAATTGTCTGTTTGCATAACACAACGACGGCTGATATTCTCTTGGAAATTCCTCTGCTTACATTCTGCGCCGACAGATTTAATGTTTTGGGATCAATGGAAAACAAACACTTCACTCGCGGCATTTCTGCGGGATGCAAAGCGTACGGAGCAGCGTTAGAGGAGGAGAGTGAATGAAAGTGACGGGAAATCATGATTTTAGGGATTTTTAAACATTTTGGCAACGCAGTGATTTTATATTTCAATTTTCAGCCTCTGTAATAAAGTGTCTTGCCACTAAGACATATCAATGGAAACACATTTTGATCCCACAGCATTAAATCCTGCTTTCTATTACATCTAGAGCCCGGCACTTTGATTATAATCGATTATGAGCCATGTTTTCTCCAGTTTCCTGCACAAAAAATAGAAATGCATCAAAACCTGAGATATAGAAGATAATTTAATGTTTTTGTTTTATTTTGAATACCAGTGGCATTATCTAAAATGGAACTAATTCTTAAAATGTATGGATATTTTGGACTGATGAAGCTCTAAAGTAGAGCATATTTGCTAATATAGAATGCTTATATAAGGACAGAGTTTTTAAAATTGGCACACAATATTGTGAGTGACCTGAGGCACCCTCTTGCCTCTTACTTTGAGCTGCTGCCATCCGGGCGGAGATATCGTGCCCCTTATTTCAAAAAGAACAGATCTCGGCTGTCTTTCGTCCCACAAGCCATCAATAATAATAATTCCTTACATTTATTATAGCGCTTTTTCCAGATGCTCAAAGCGCTTTACAAATACACATTACACATATTTTTTTATACATGCAATGGTCACTGTGGACAATACCCACAGGAGCAAGTTCAGGTGAAGTGTCTTGCCCAAGGACACAACGGCTTTACAGACGCAGCAGCGGCGGGTTTCACCCCTTGATCTGATGATCATTGCACAGCGCACTGCGCCACACCGTCCATCTTCACGCCGCGAAGTCATCGAGGCGCTTTTACAAGTACACATTAGTATCATACATGACTGTGGACATTACCCACAGGAGCAAATCTGGGTGAAGTGTCTTGCCCAAGGACACAACGGCCTGACGCAGTGGCGGCAGGAGCGGGTTTCGAACTGGAGTTCCCCAGCACCCCCTTGATCTGATGATCAGATGCACAGACCACTGCGCCACCCGTCCCACCATCAAACCCCTGAATCAATGATGGCTAGAACGCACTGTTTACCCAGCTGGTCTGGCCCTGTCCCCCCTATTTCGCAAATGAGGGCCGATAGGCGCCTTGTCATGTCTGCCGATATCTGGTTTTCTTATGTCTGTTTGTTTTGATCTGTGTCTGTGTTGTTGTCAGTGATGTATTGTCTTCACTTTTTAAATGCCTCTGTGATGTGCTGCAACCCATTTTCCCCTCAGGGGCTAATAAACTAATACTATACTATAATATGATGAATATATAACATTTTACAACTATTTTTCTTTTGATAATCCTTGGTACAAATCACATAAGGAGTACAAATTCCCCTACATATATATATATATAGACATTTGTATTGATTGGGATAAACCCCTTGAGATGCACCATCTCGTTTTCAAGGGGGTCCCGACTCCCGACATTCAGTATTAAGAAGATAATTACATGTTTGTAGAAAGGGACATTTAAAGGGGTTAAAAGTTAAGAAATAAATGTATTTTTGGTAGTTTTGGTTAGGACTCATGTTAGTTAGAAGATCTTACTTGATGAAAGTGGAAAATAATTTATTAATATTTAATATTCTTTGACTTTTTTATGATGTCAGAGCAACCTATATCATTATAGTCATTCATTATCACACACATATATCTGAACAGCCATTACATTCATTTATAAATCAGAAAATATAACCATTCTGGATGTTTCTTTATCTCACGTGTGTGCTCACCTGTCTGCAGGTGAAGGTGAACGGCGAGGTTGCCACGGGAACAGGACCCAACAAGAAGGTGGCCAAGAGGAACGCAGCGGAGGCCATGCTCCTCCAGCTCGGATACAAAGCCTCCACTGGACCTCAGAGCCCCACAGAGGTACAGATCTCCTCCTTATTACTCCTGATAACGCCTCCTTATTACACCTCCTTATTACTCCTTATTACACCTCCTTATTACTCCTGATAACACCTCCTTATTACACCTCCTTATTACACCTTATTACACCTCCTTATTACACCTGATAACACCTCCTTATTACTCCTGATAACACCTCCTTATTACACCTCCTTATTACACCTGATAACACCTCCTTATTACACCTTATTACACCTCCTTATTACTCCTGATAACGCCTCCTTATTACACCTCCTTATTACACCTTATTACACCTCCTTATTACTCCTGATAACACCTCCTTATTACTCCTTATTACACCTCCTTATTACTCCTGATTACACCTCCTTATTACACCTCCTTATTACTCCTGATAGCACCTCCTTATTACTCCTGATAACACCTCCTTATTACTCCTGATAACACCTCCTTATTACACCTCCTTATTACTCCTTATTACACCTCCTTATTACTCCTGATAACACCTCCTTATTACTCCTGATAACACCTCCTTATTACACCTCCTTATTACTCCTGATAGCACCTCCTTATTACTCCTGATAACACCTCCTTATTACTCCTGATAACACCTCCTTATTACACCTTATTACACCTCCTTATTACTCCTGATAACGCCTCCTTATTACACCTCCTTATTACACCTTATTACACCTCCTTATTACTCCTGATAACACCTCCTTATTACTCCTTATTACACCTCCTTATTACTCCTGATAACACCTCCTTATTACACCTCCTTATTACTCCTTATTACACCGCCTTATTACTCCTGATTACACCTCCTTATTACTCCTTATTACACCTCCTTATTACACCTCCTTATTACTCCTGATAGCACCTCCTTATTACTCCTGATAACACCTCCTTATTACACCTCCTTATTACTCCTTATTACACCGCCTTATTACTCCTGATTACACCTCCTTATTACTCCTTATTACACCTCCTTATTACACCTCCTTATTACTCCTGATAGCACCTCCTTATTACTCCTGATAACACCTCCTTATAACACCTCCTTATTACTCCTTATTACACCGCCTTATTACTCCTGATTACACCTCCTTATTACTCCTTATAACACCTCCTTATTACACCTCCTTATTACTCCTGATAGCACCTCCTTATTACTCCTTATAACACCTCCTTATTACACCTCCTTATTACTCCTGATAGCACCTCCCTATTACTCCTGATAACACCTCCTTATTACTCCTGATAGCACCTCCTTATTACTCCTTATTACACCTCCTTATTACTCCTGATAACACCTCCTTATTACTCCTGATAACGCCTCCTTATTACACCTCCTTATTACACCTCCTTATTACTCCTGATAACGCCTCCTTATTACACCTCCTTATTACACTTCCTTATTACACCTGATAACACCTCCTTATTACACCTCCTTATTACACCTGAAAACACCTCCTTATTACACCTGATAGCACCTTCTTATTACACCTCCTTATTACACCTGATAACACCTCCTTATTACACCTCCTTATTACTCCTTATTACACCTCCTTATTACACCTCCTTATTACTCCTTATTACACCTCCTTATTACACCTGATAACACCTCCCTATTACACCTGATAGCACCTCCTTATTACACCTCCTTATTACACCTGATAGCACCTCCTTATTACACCTCCTTATTACACCTCCTTATTACTCCTGATAACACCTCCTTATTACTCCTGATAACGCCTCCTTATTACACCTCCTTATTACACCTGATAACACCTCCCTATTACACCTGATAGCACCTCCTTATTACACCTCCTTATTACACCTGATAGCACCTCCTTATTACACCTCCTTATTACTCCTGATAACACCTCCTTATTACTCCTGATAACGCCTCCTTATTACACCTCCTTATTACACCTGATAACACCTCCCTATTACACCTGATAGCACCTCCTTATTACACCTCCTTATTACACCTGATAACACCTCCTTATTACACCTCCTTATTACACCTGATAGCACCTTCTTATTACTCCTGATAACACCTCCTTATTACTCCTGATAACGCCTCCTTATTACACCTCCTTATTACTCCTTATTACACCTCCTTATTACACCTGATAACACCTCCTTATTACTCCTGATAACACCTCCTTATTACACCTGATAACACCTCCTTATTACACCTCCTTATTACTCCTGATAACACCTCCCTATTACACCTGATAACACCTCCTTATTACACCTCCTTATTACTCCTGATAACACCTCCTTATTACACCTGATAACACCTCCTTATTACACCTCCCTATTACACCTGATAGCACCTCCCTATTACTCCTGATAGCACCTCCTTATTATTCCTGATAACAGCTCGGATGCAAAGCCTCCACTGGACCTCAGAGCCCCACAGAGGTACATATATCCTCCTTATTACACCTCCTCTCTACTGCTGATAACACCTCCTTATTACTCCTGATAACACCTCCTTATAACTCCTGATAACACCTCCTTATAACTCCTGATAACACCTCCTTATTACTCCTGATAACACCTCCTTATTACTCCTGATAACACCCCTATAACTCCTGATAACACCTCCTTATTACTCCTGATAACACCTCCTTATAACTCGATCACCTCCTTATTACTCCTGATAACAAA
>NW_022989847.1:0-7500 GCF_902827175.1 Gymnodraco acuticeps
TCAGGTGTATCAGTATGTAGTGTCTCTACTTTAAAGAGTCCTCTCCTGCTGATGTTCAGGTGTATATCAGTATGTAGTGTCTCTACTTTAAAGAGTCCTCTCCTGCTGATGTTCAGGTGTATATCAGTATAGTGTCTCTACTTTAAAGAGTCTCCTGCTGATGTTCAGGTGTATATCAGTATGTAGTGTCTCTACTTTAAAGAGTCTCTCCTGCTGATGTTCAGGTGATATCAGTATGTAGTGTCTCTACTTTAAAGAGTCTCTCCTGCTGATGTTCAGGTGTATATCAGTATGTAGTGTCTCTACTTTAAAGAGTCCTCTCCTGCTGATGTTCAGGTGTATATCAGTATGTAGTGTCTCTACTTTAAAGAGTCCTCTCCTGCTGATGTTCAGGTGTATATCAGTATGTAGTGTCTCTACTTTAAAGAGTCCTCTCCTGCTGTGTTCAGGTGTATATCAGTATGTAGTGTCTCTACTTTAAAGAGTCCTCTCCTGCTGATGTTCAGGTGTATATCAGTATGTAGTGTCTCTACTTTAAAGAGTCCTCTCCTGCTGATGTTCAGGTGTATATCAGTATGTAGTCTCTACTTTAAAGAGTCCTCTCCTGCTGATGTTCAGGTGTATATCAGTATGTAGTGTCTCTACTTTAAAGAGTCCTCTCCTGCTGATGTTCAGGTGTATATCAGTATGTAGTGTCTCTACTTTAAAGAGTCCTCTCCTGCTGATGTTCAGGTGTATATCAGTATGTAGTGTCTCTACTTTAAAGAGTCCTCTCCTGCTGATGTTCAGGTGTATATCAGTATGTAGTGTCTCTACTTTAAAGAGTCCTCTCCTGCTGATGTTCAGGTGTATATCAGTATGTAGTGTCTCTACTTTAAAGAGTCCTCTCCTGCTGATGTTCAGGTGTATCAGTATGTAGTGTCTCTACTTTAAAGAGTCCTCTCCTGCTGATGTTCAGGTGTATATCAGTATGTAGTGTCTCTACTTTAAAGAGTCCTCTCTTGCTGATCTGTTCAGGTGTATATCAGTATGTAGTGTCTCTACTTTAAGAGTTCCTCTCCTTCTGATGTTCAGGTGTATATCAGTATGTAGTGTCTCTACTTTAAAGAGTCCTCTCCTGCTGATGTTCAGGTGTATATCAGTATGTAGTGTCTCTACTTTAAAGAGTCCTCTCCTGCTGATGTTCAGGTGTATATCAGTATGTAGTGTCTCTACTTTAAAGAGTCCTCTCCTGCTGATGTTCAGGTGTATCAGTATGTAGTGTCTCTACTTTAAAGAGTCCTCTCCTGCTGATGTTCAGGTGTATATCAGTATGTAGTGTCTCTACTTTAAAGAGTCCTCTCTTGCTGATCTACAGTACATTTTGCTGAAAATTCTTATGTACTTTTACTAAAGTGAGATAATAAATCCAGGACTTTTACTTTGTATTTTGATATTATTATAATGTTACTTATACTAAAGTTAAGGATCTGAGTAGTTCTTCCATCTCTACCAATAGTTTCGGGGAGTTGTCCTCCTTGTTTTTTGGTCATATTTGAGCATATTTCTAAATTCAGGCTTCATTTAGTTTCACTTTCCTCAAACACAACCTGCCAGGAACAGTTGTGATGTTGAGAGTTTAAATACCCGCCATTAAAGTGCTGCTGCCACTTGTTTACTTACATTTGTTGATCAAATAACTCTGCGAGATGAATGATGGGAACATCCACACTTCTCCAGCCATCTTGCCTTCATCTTTATTGCCCATTATTCTCGGAAATGTCGTAAAGAAACGAGCCACTTGTATCCACTTTATGACCAGTAGATTCCTCCCAGTCTGCTGTGGTTTCTGCAGTCACATTGTTCTGGTGGTTCGGATACTTTTTAATGTATTTTCACTGGAGATGCATCGATCGATCGGCAGAATCCTATCAGTCTCAGACAAAGCAGATTCCCATCGTTGAAACACTAGACAGCCAACCACACACACTGTGTAATTCATTTATATGTAATTCATTCCCATGCATGATGCTCAGAGTAATCAAGGACACACACCTGTTACATTTTGTCAGTTAAGTGGTGCAGTTATGATGTACTTTTGAAGGCAGAATCTCCCTGGTCCAATGGGATTTCTCCATGTGATTTTGGGTTATTGCAGAAAATAATATCTATGGCAAACAAAGTTAGGCTATAAAGGAGCTACAGCACGGTCACATGACTTCACGTCACCACCGCTAAGCTAAAGGCGGCTAATGTTGGGCTATAAAGGAACTACAGCACGGTCACATGACTTCACGTCACCACCGCTAAGCTAAAGGCGGCTAATGTTGGGCTATAAAGGAACTACAGCACGGTCACATGACTTCACGTCACCACCCCTAAGCTAAAGGTGGCTAATATTGGGCTATAAAGGAACTACAGCACGGTCACATGACTTCACGTCTCCACCGCTAAGCTAAAGGTGGCTAATGTTGGGCTATAAAGGAACTACAGCACGGTCACATGACTTCACGTCACCACCCCTAAGCTAAAGGTGGCTAATATTGGGCTATAAAGGAACTACAGCACGGTCACATGACTTCACGTCTCCACCGCTAAGCTAAAGGAGGCTAATGTTGGGCTATAAAGGAACTACAGCACGGTCACATGACTTCACGTCACCACCGCTAAGCTAAAGGTGGCTAATGTTGGGCTATAAAGGAACTACAGCACGGTCACATGACTTCACGTCACCACCACTAAGCTAAAGGAGGCTAATGTTGGGCAATAAAGGAACTACAGCACGGTCACATGACTTCACGTCACCACCGCTAAGCTAAAGGTGGCTAATGTTGGGCTATAAAGGAACTACAGCACGGTCACATGACTTCACGTCACCACCACTAAGCTAAAGGTAGCTAATGTTGGGCAATAAAGGAACTACAGCACGGTCACATGACTTCACGTCACCACCGCTAAGCTAAAGGTGGCTAATGTTGGGCTATAAAGGAACTACAGCACGGTCACATGACTTCACGTCACCACCACTAAGCTAAAGGTAGCTAATGTTGGGCTATAAAGGAACTACAGCACGGTCACATGACTTCACGTCACCACTGCTAAGCTAAAGGTGGCTAATGTTGGGCTATAAAGGAACTACAGCACGGTCACATGACTTCACGTCACCACCGCTAAGCTAAAGGTGGCTAATGTTGGGCTATAAAGGAACTACAGCACGGTCACATGACTTCACGTCACCACCGCTAAGCTAAAGGTGGCTAATGTTGGGCTATAAAGGAACTACAGCACGGTCACATGACTTCACGTCACCACCGCTAAGCTAAAGGCGGCTAATGTTGGGCGTGATGATGTTTAGTCGTCTCATTTAGGCTCTTGTTAGTAACCTTCATTTTGTATTCACCGGTGGGGTATATTTACTGACGTAGTTCATGTCGTAGAATTAGAATCTCTTCAGCTTGTGTTAACCACAGACCTTATTTCAGGCTAACAACCAAAAAAACATTCAGGAAACCATTGACTTCCACACTAGTGATCATTTCAAATGTATGAATTTACAACTAGATGTTCCATTCCTGAAAAGCCACAAAATGGTCCATCAATTATAGTTCCTAGAAAGAAATAACTCTAGCAGGTCGGACTGTAAATGAATCTGAATCAACGGAGAACATTTTAATCAGTGCATCTCTAATTTCACCTTCTTGATTTCCATCTGTTTGGCGTCCCCACTTGTAGGAGAAGTCTTATATAATCTCAGATCACGTCCTCCAAACATCTGGCTGCCGTCCAATACCATTCCTTCTACTCTGAAGAGTCTGTGCCCACTTGTATCACTGAGGGAGGTTTTCTGTGGTGATTATATTATCAAAGTGATATCAGAATCATCAGAACACTTCATTTATCTCAGGGGAAACTGGACAGTTGCTCCATTATGGCATAAAATAAACAATAAAAAAAAATAGGATACAAATATTTATAAAAACCGAAGTAAAAAGTCCATAAAAGATCAAATAAAGTGAAAACTTGCACATCATAGTACAACACATAAAGCCATATCATTGATTACTGACCTAATATTTCATTACTATTCAACATTTGCATTCAGTTGTGTAAACAAGAAGTATTACAAGTATTTTATCTAATGGTTTTGGTTTTGTCCTTTCCAGCAGCAGTAGGTAGCTGTTTTCAAAAAGAAAATGTTCAGCAAAAATGATTACACGGCCTAGTTGAATACTTGATTCTGATTGGTCAATTTGGGCATTCCAGAGGAATATTATTTTCCGCTAGCAGACCGTTGCTAAGGAGAACAGACCGTTGCTAAGGAGAACAGACTGTTGCTAAGGGGGATCAAGGGATTATATGCAGTCATATTTATCCACATAATGTGGCTTGGTGAAATAACTAATTGTGGTTATTTAGATAATGCAATCACCATATGAGAGGCATTGCTAATTTCTGCATTGTCATAGAATAATTAAAAAAATATCATGGTGTGATATTTACAAGGAATTGGGAAGTCTGCAGAATACAATTTGTAAACTGGGACTTCTGTGCAGATCCACAACACACTTCATTCAGAATTATATTTTAGCCTCTAACAAACACCGTGCATTGTTTGAATACAGCACTAGTCCGTATTGTAATAACATTTGGATTAGCTGTGCAGCTTCAGTTCACACAGTGTTTACTCCGCAGTAATTCAGAGCCCTGCATGTTCAGCCTCTCTGCAGGTGATGCTGTTGGCCGTCCTCCGAGGTCACATGACAGCACGGTTTTCCCCATCGCAGTCACGAGCCAAGACACCCGGCCATCTGTTAGATTTCACTTCCAACTGCGACCTCTTCACTCCCCCTGGATTACTAGCTCGCTCATTACTGCCTGAGAATTCAAGCTACAGGATCTTTCTCTTTCATTTTAAAGTCTGAGACTGGAGGCTTTACTTAAAACTGACTTTCTGGTCATTTTCAGGTGTATATCAGTATGTAGTGTATCTACTTTAAAGAGTCCTCTCCTGCTGATGTTCAGGTGTATATCAGTATGTAGTGTCTCTACTTTAAAGAGTCCTCTCCTGCTGATGTTCAGGTATATATCAGTATGTAGTGTCTCTACTTTAAAGAGTCCTCTCCTGCTGATGTTCAGGTGTATATCAGTATGTAGTGTCTCTACTTTAAAGAGTCCTCTCCTGCTGATGTTCAGGTGTATATCAGTATGCAGTGTCTCTACTTTAAAGAGTCCTCTCCTGCTGATGTTCAGGTGTATATCAGTATGTAGTGTCTCTACTTTAAAGAGTCCTCTCCTGCTGATGTTCAGGTGTATATCAGTATGCAGTGTCTCTACTTTAAAGAGTCCTCTCCTGCTGATGTTCAGGTGTATATCAGTATGTAGTGTCTCTACTTTAAAGAGTCCTCTCCTGCTGATGTTCAGGTGTATATCAGTATGCAGTGTCTCTACTTTAAAGAGTCCTCTCCTGCTGATGTTCAGGTGTATATCAGTATGTAGTGTCCTCAACTTTAAAGAGTCCTCTCCTGCTGATGTTCAGGTGTATATCGTATGTAGTGTCTCTACTTTAAAGAGTCCCTCTCATGCTGATGTTCAGGTGTATATCAGTTTGTGGTGTCTCTACTTTAAATAGTCCTCTCCTGCTGATGTTCAGGTGTATATCAGTATGTAGTGTCTCTACTTTAAATAGTCCTCTCCTGCTGATGTTCAGGTGTATATCAGTATGTAGTGTATCTACTTTAAAGAGTCCTCTCCTGCTGATGTTCAGGTGTATATCAGTATGTAGTGTCTCTACTTTAAAGAGTCCTCTCCTGCTGATGTTCAGGTGTATATCAGTTTGTGGTGTCTCTACTTTAAATAGTCCTCTCCTGCTGATGTTCAGGTGTATATCAGTATGTAGTGTCTCTACTTTAAAGAGTCCTCTCCTGCTGATGTTCAGGTGTATATCAGTTTGTGGTGTCTCTACTTTAAAGAGTAGTATTTGTTGGATGTTTTCTCAACATAACAATCAATCGTAATAAATCTCTGGTTTGCTGTCAATACTTCTGGCTGCTTTCTTTTGGTTATGAAATGAAATGACACGAGTAGAGGAGGAAGTATGCAAATAGATGACCAGAAGAAGTGTTCAATCCTGTATACTGAAGAGGCCCTATAGTAATACAATAAAGTGTAGTTTAAACAATAGACAAAGTTATATAAGAGCATCGACAGATTAATCATTTTGACCCACTGAGCTCAAACATCGACTCCTTATTTCCACTGAGGGCTTTCACTGTTAAGGTATTACAGTCGTGTGTGTGTGTGTGTGTGTGTGTGTGTGTGTGTGTGTGTGTGTGTGTGTGTGTGTGTGTGTGTGTGTGTGTGTGTGTGTGTGTGTGTGTGTGGTGTGTGTGTGTGTGTGTGTGTGTGTGTGTGGTGTGTGTGTGTGTGTGTGTGTGTGTGTGTGTGTGTGTGTGTGTGTGTGTGTGTGTGTGTGTGTGTGTGTGTGGGGCCTAGCATTACTATACTTGTGGGGACCTAAATCTGTTTACACAGTCACGTGTGGGGACTCGCCTCCCTTATGGGGACAAATTGGAGGTCCCCATGAGGAGAGTCATTAATTTTAGGGTGAAGACTTGGTTAGGTTTAGGGTTAGGCATGTGTTGGTTATGGTTAAGGTTAGGATAAGTCTCCAGGAAATGCATGTAAGTCAATGTAATGTCCCCTGAAGTGGTGTATACATGATATGTGTGTGTGTGTGGGGGGGGGATGCAGGTGGGGTGGGGGTGGAAGCATATTTTTAGATGTAAACACTAAAGGGAACATCAGAAGAAGACAGACAGGAAGTAAACAGTCTTGGTGTTGTTTTTCATTAATGACCACCTCTCTGCATCCCTTACTTATTGCATCTGTGTCTCTGACAGGTTCCCCTCCTTGACGTTTTATCTGTGTCCGAGGGAATAAACGTACCTTATCTTACGTTGTCTTTTTGTTGTTTCCTTCAGGGCTGCAGCATGTTTACTTCTGTGAAGGCCTTCGAGGGGCAGCAGTACTCGACCCTGAAGAGGCAGTGCCTGCAGAGCGGACTTCTCTTCGAGGACCCCAGATTCCCCGCCTACGACGACTCGCTCTTCTACCAGGGCAACAGGATCGGACGTGTGGTCTGGAAGAGGCCTCGGGTGAGTTATAATAGAGTTCAGCTGGTTAAAACCTGGTAGATATTTATGGTCTGAGGTAGGTGTGAGAAACTTCTGAAGAAATGGAGACGAAACTCAGAGAGACACGGAGAGAGGAGGAACTTTGATGGCAGACCCATGTATTTAGCTAGTTCTGAGAGAATAATCAACATTGTGCATAACAAGATGAAGCACTATAACCTCTATCAGCTGACGCCAACAGGCAGGAATAAGGAGACAAACTGATAAACTGGGTCAAAGTTATGGGCCTAGGAAAATATTTCACCAACAGTAGGGATGGGTATTTCAAGTTATATCCAAAAATCAAGTACTTGCTTTAGATTGTTTTTGAGAGTAGTTATGATACATT
>NW_022989847.1:12500-28791 GCF_902827175.1 Gymnodraco acuticeps
ACACTATCTATCTATCTATCCATCCATCTATCTATCAAGCTAACTAGCAAACATTAGCGCTCTCTCTCTCTCAAACCACCTAGCTAACTACGTAAATAGCTAGCTTGCTAACATTAGCTATGAAGTCTACCTTGCTTTTGCAATATACAGTGGCCCTCGTAATTTATATTAGAATTATTATTCAACACCCTTTTGTGTATACTGTTCCTGCAGTGAGAGTAATTTAAAAACATTGTTAACGATGATATTAAAGGGGACCTATCATGCAAAATGCACTTTGTGATGTCTTTTCTACATCAACATGTGTCCCCGGTGCGTCGGGGAACTCACGCAGCGTCAGAAAATAAAACCCTCTCTCTTTTCCTCCGTACCCAAATCTTTTAAAAACGGGTGTACAACGAGCGGATACAGATTCCATCCGAACTGACGTCAAATCGGCAGCGGACCCACAGAAAGTTGCTATCAGAAACAATGCCTGACGTGTTTTGGACGTAATCTCATTTTTGTTTACATTAGCCTCGCTAACACTCAGAGCTAACCTGTACTGGAGAGCACGTGTTTAAAAAGCAGGAAATAAAAAAAGGAACTCACCTTGTGATAAACCCGCAAGAGAAAAAGAATTTGAGCTCCATACTGTTTCAGAAATAATCCTTGATGTGGTTTAGAACAGGATGGCGTTTTATCACAGCAGAATTTAACTTTATCTCCGGTAGAATTCTGATCAGGCATTAGCTCCGCCTCCTCTTTTTTTTTTTTTTAAAGCTAAGGACCCAAAATCTGCGTTTCTCTAACAGGGCTGCACAAGAGGGGTTTGAGCAGTATGAGGCATGGCTACAACGGGTGAACTGTTTGGTATTTTGAAAAAAAACTTCACAGACATGTTTTATATAGGTATGGCCCTACAATATATTTTGCCAATATAGTATAATAGGTCCACTTTAAGTATGAAACATGTTGTAATCCTGCTAGTAATCCACAATTTTAAGTCTGATATTATTATATTCAAGGGGATTCAGTTACCTTTGTTATGTGTCACATGTTATCCATTACTCCCCACACTGGATGTGTTGATCTGATCTGAGGGGGTGTTATCAGAGTCAGGGTGAGGGTTCACTCCCTCTCCTCCCCCCTGGAGGTTGTTTAGCTTCCTGTTATCCTTGCTCAGATGGATCAAGACAATATTTATGGCAGAGGGAGCATAAAGCGCCGGCACTAATAAAACGTCCCCCCCCTCTCTCGCTGTGCGACTCACATCGTCTTCCACCTCCCCCTTCATCCAATTAGTTTATTTATGTCTTCAGTCGGACAGGGTGGGGCGATATGATACAACATCCTGTGAGACGAGGGGCAGTTTTTAGCTGATGGAAGGATACAACAAATTAATTAAAATATATAAATGAGTGGCTTTAAAATCCCTGTCCTCACTCTATGTTTGATTGACTTGATTGTATTGTGTGAATGGGATAAAGTACTCCGATTTTTGAGGTATTTAAAAGATAAATATGGAATATTACAAATATTTTTTAATGTTTCGACATTATACTCAGCAAGCTGCGGTCCATATTATGATAAGATATGGGGATAAACATTCACGCTGAGGGTGTTTTGCTTTTCCACACTTTTTATTATACTGCTTTGTTGAATACTGGATTCTGATTGGTCAGTTTGGACATTCCAGAAGTTGTTCATTTTAGGAGAACAGACTGTTGCTAAGGAGGAAGTTCTGATCAAGTGTATCAACTGTGGACAACACAGATTCGTTTTCATTAATCAGAAAGAAGACAGAGAGGAAGTAAACACTAAAGGGAACAGCAGAAGAAGACAGAGAGGAAGTAAACACTAAAGGGAACAGCAGAAGAAGACATACATACAGGAAGTAAACACTAAAGGGAACAGCAGAAGAATACATACATACAGGAAGTAAACACTAAAGGGAACAGCAGAAGAAGACAGACAGGAAGTAAACACTAAAGGGAACAGAAGAAGAAGGAAGACAGGAAGTAAACACTAAAGGGAACAGCAGAAGACAGACAGGAAGTAAACACTAAAGGGAACAGCAGAAGAAGACAGACAGGAAGTAAACACTAAAGGGAACAGCAGAAGAAGACAGACAGGAAGTAAACACTAAAGGGAACAGCAGAAGAAGATAGACATGAAGTAAACACTAAAGGGAACAGCAGAAGAAGACAGACAGGAAGTAAACACTAAAGGGAACAGCAGAAGAAGACAGGCAGGAAGTAAACACTAAAGGGAACAGCAGAAGAAGACAGGCAGGAAGTAAACACTAAAGGGAACAGCAGAAGAAGACAGGCAGGAAGTAAACACTAAAGGGAGCAGAAGAAGACAGGCAGGAGTGGAACGGACTATTTTTTTAATAGAAGCAATACGATCATTTTTAAATAAAATAAATAATTTTAATATCAACATTGTGTGACAAGTTGTTATAGTTTGTTTAGTATTTAGCCATGTACTAAGCGTGTTAATATGCAGATATCTCTCACATTACACGAACAAAAGCAGCCAGAGAAATAGAAGAACTTAGAGAACTTGTGTTATTCGTTAAACCTCGAGGAAGCAGCACACGTAGCGTTATAATGAGAGAACCTGAACGTCAGACTCTCTGTATTCTGTCTGTTTGCTCCGGGTTGTGTTTGACGTTCGGCTGATGGATGAAGCTGAGGCTTGTGAAAGGTTTCTCAGCATCGGGCTAAATATTCACATTACCTCAGTGTCTACAGAGCCGATCAATACTCTATTACTCTTCCAACCTGAGCCAATCCCACGACGGCAGGGAGAATCCACCAATCAATGCTTCAGGAGGGGGGGGGGAACGTGATTAGAGATCTTAACTGTGGCTCAGACACACATCTAAACACTGCTTCGTGTACAGAATAAAAGTCACATTATATTTAATTATTATGTCTGTCCTCGCACATTTAATGTAAATAATATCCTACTTTTAACATTTGTGTCGGCTGTAATTTTGCCCTTTATAGTGTTTTTATTCTATGTTATTTTCTACCCTTTTTATTTTTCATATTATGTGCAATGCATTTGTTTTAACATGCTGCTGTGACGGAGAAATGTCCCAATTTGGGATCAATAAAGTATATCTTATCTTATATCATTGGCGATCATTTTCAAACGAATTAACAACAACACTGGCTCTCTAAACTTCAATTAAAATGTGCACTTTCTTCCCCTGAACACAAAGAAAATGTCTCGAAGTAAATTATTTTAACTACCACTACTAAATGATCCTGCATAATGTGATGTTTATGCCTCACTTCGCGTACTCGTATTTCTCCTCCAACGTGCTTCAGTCTCTGTGAGGTGAAGCTGCTGCAGTGGATTCTGATTATAAGTTTTATTTTGCGGCAATCAGCCTCGCAGAGTCAGCAAACTACTGACCTACTGTGTCCTCTGTGTGTGTGTGTGTGTGTGTGTGTGTTGTGTGTGTGTGTGTGTGTGTGTGTGTGTGTGTGTGTGTGTGTGTGTGTGTGTGTGTGTGTGTGTGTGTGTGTGGTGTGTGTGTGTGTGTGTGTGTGTGTGTGTGTGTGTGTGTGTGTGTGTGTGTGTGTGTGTGTGTGTGTGTGTGTGTGTGTGTGTGTGTGTGTCCTCACTTGAACATGCACCATGGTGTGTGTGATTGGCTCTTGTACACATGCACATGACTCTTGAAAGCTGTTACTATAGAGTGGTTCAGGGACGTCGTAGTTGTAATATCCTTGGTCCAATGGGATTTCTCCATTGGATTGAGCAGGTCTCCCTTGAAAAAGAGATCAATGATCTCAATGGGATACACCTGGATAAATAAAGGTTTGAAATTAAATGAAATAGAATGATTGCAGAATCTTTTAAGTAAAAGGCTAACATCAGGCTATAAAGGAACTACAGCACGGTCACATGACTTCAAATCACCACCGCTAAGCTAAAGGTGGCTAATGTTGGGCTATAAAGGAACTACAGCACGGTCACATGACTTCACGTCACCACCGCTAAGCTAAAGGCGGCTAATGTTGGGCTATAAAGGAACTAACACAGCACATGACTTCACGTCACCACCGCTAAGCTAAAGGCGGCTAATGTTGGGCTATAAAGGAACTACAGCACGGTCACATGACTTCACGTCACCACCGCTAAGCTAAAGTCGGCTAATGTTGGGCTATAAAGGAACTACAGCACGGTCACATGACTTCACGTCACCACCGCTAAGCTAAAGGAGGCTAATGTTGGGCTATAAAGGAACTACAGCATGGTCACATGACTTCACGTCACCACCGCTAAGCTAGAGGCGGCTAATGTTGGGCTATAAAGGAACTACAGCACGGTCGGTCACATGACTTCACGTCACCACCGCTAAGCTAAAGTCGGCTAATGTTGGGCTATAAAGGAACTACCAGCACGGTCACATGACTTCACGTCACCACGCTAAGCTTAAAGGAGGCTAATGTTGGGCTATAAAGGAACTACAGCAGGTCCCATGAACTTTCACGTCACCCACCGCTAACGGCTAGAGGCGGCTGATGTTGGGCTATAAAGGAACTACATCACGGTCACATGACTTCATCTGTCACCACCGCCTAAGGCTAAAGGAGGCTCTAAATGTGTGGCCTATAAAAGGAACTACGGCACGTGTCCACATGACTTCACGTCACCACCGCTAAGCTAAAGGAGGCTAATGTTGGGCTATAAAGAACTACAGCATGGTCACATGACTTCACGTCACCACCGCTAAGCTAAAGGGGGCTAATGTTGGGCTATAAAGGAACTACAGCACGGTCACATGACTTCACGTCACCACCGCTAAGCTAAAGGAGGCTAATGTTGGGCTATAAAGGAACTACAGCACGGTCACATGACTTCACGTCATAAAGGCAGCTAACGTTGGGTGTGATGACGTTTAGTCGTCTCATTTAGACTTGTTAGCAACCGCCATTTTTAAATCCACCAGTGGGCTATTTACTGACGTATTTTATGTTGTAGAACAAAATCTCTTCACCTTGTGTTAACCACAGACCTTATTTCAGGATAACAACCAAAAACACACTCAGAAAACCATTGCAGGAAGGGCTAAAATTCTGAGTCATTTCCTTTTTTTATGGGCTCATTCCTGCAACACTCTATTCCTAATGCATCCATAATCATAATCCCTGTAATTTAATAAATACGTCATCATGCTTAAACAAGTACTTTTACTTGTGGTATGATTTACAAGCTGATCCTGAAAAACGTACGGATGTTTGCTGTGTTTACATCACACGAGTTAACTTGCTCATGCGTCCATCTTTTACTTTCTGAGCGTAGATGAGTGCAGGAGTGTGTAAAGATAAAGAGTCTGTCTGATAAGTGCTCTCTGTCTGCTGAGTAATGGAGGAGCACATCGACCCGCAGAAAAACAGACAAACTGTTCACACCCTGCGATCTGCAGACAGTCGTAGAAATCTACCGTTTTTTACATCAGCCATGTGTTAACCTTCATATTAAAAGACAGATATTGACCTGGAGGCCTGCAGGTTTTAGACAAAATATGAATTGCAATCATGTTGACTGATATCAGAAATGTGTATAGTATATTTGTGACGACTGAATGAACACAGGTAGAGGAGACACTGAAATGAGAGGAGAGGTGAGTAACAAAATAAAACAGGAATAACAACAGAACATTAGCTTGCTGGCTGGGACTTTACAATAGTGGGATATGTGAGCCACCAAGTTAATTATATGCATTAAAGGTGGGGTAGGTAATTTTGGAGAAACCAGCTCGAGTGCGCTAGAATTTGAAAATACACAGCCGGTGTGATGTGATGTGTTCGGGGTGTCACTACCCGATCCGTCCCCCTGCCCGATCGGTACTGCGCATGTGCGAGATGGTCCGCCATATTGGACAACTCCGGACGGCAACCCAAGATGGACACTTGACACAGTGGCTTTTAGCAAAGCTCAAAAAGAAAACTCGAGAGAGATGCGTTATTGTTATACAACGTGACTTCACTATTATTTAACAACTCTTTTTATGGGGTTCTTTTATTTGGGGTTAAGTACATTGTCAGAATAAGTGAGAAATGAATTTAACTTCTGTTAGACAGCTATATCATATAGCTGTCTAACAGAAGTTAAATCCGCATCTCTCTCGAGTTTTCATTTTGAGCTTTGCTAAAAGCCACTGTGTCAAGTGTCCAACTTGGGTTGCCGTCCGGAGTTGTCCAATATGGCGGACCATCTCGCACATGCGCAGTACCGATCGGGCAGGGGGACGGATCGGGTAGTGACACCCCGAACACATCTGGTACCTACACCGGAAAAAATCTGCCCCTTCCTTCAGACTTCCTTACAGAGCCCCTCCTCCAACACACGGGAACGCACACATGACCAATGAGGGCACGAGATAAGTCTGTGCCCAGATGGAAGGCTGACAGGCAGGTAGGCCATCCAGTTACTTTAGCCGGCTCAGATGATTGGTCGAGCTTTCTACAGCTACGGCTTCCACAGATGACGTGTTCATTGCTATCAGGATGTTAAGAGCATTCCATGGAATATAACAACAAGTGTATCTCGAGCCGGTTTCTCAAACTTACCCCCCATCTTTAAGATATGTATTTTAACTAAGTGTTCTTGATAGTTATGAGGGCTATTGCAATATATCCACTGGGGATTATTTTAAACGTGATAACTGGTAACTTCTGAAATTTTTTATGGTTTATTTAGATTTTTGAGCAACAAATACAAAAGGAAAATTAAGCGAAGAAATGTATAATATGTTGCGAACATGGTTTTTTGTCTGTGTTTTATTTGATCCATGAAATGAACGGGTTACATGAGTCAACTGTTTTTAAACACAAAATACAGACATAGAGAAGTAGTGTCTCTCAAGTTCAGGCTGACATAAAAAACCCGAAGAACTTTCCAAATAATGGAACGAATAATCCAGCCTCGGCTCGTTGGTGACAAAAGAGAGGAGGACAGCTCTGTAGTACTCATCATCCCACACACTATCACAGGAACCACAGGGGGTGTGTGTGTGTGTGTGTGTGTGTGTGTGTGTGTGTGTGTGTGTGTGTGTGTGTGTGTGTGTGTGTGTGTGTGTGTGTGTGTGTGGTGTGTGTGTGTGTGTGTGTGTGTGTGTGGTGTGTGTGTGTGTGTGTGTGTGTGTGTGTGTGTGTGTGTGTGTGTGTGTGTGTGTGTGTGTGTGTGTGTGGTGTGTGTGTGTGTGTGTGTGTGTGTGTGTGTGTGTGTGTGTGTGTGTGTGTGTGTGTGTGTGTGTGTGTGTGTGTGTGTGTGTGTGTGTGTGTGTGTGTGTGTGTGTGTGTGTGTGGGTTTCAGGACATATGCTCAGTCTCTGTTTCATGAATCTGCCTCCGTTAACCGTTTAAGATCTGTTTTGCTTTGAGGACCGTACATTTATTTATTTTTGAAGCCCCCCCTCACTAAACCTGTGTGTTTCTATAGGAGTTGTGTGAAGCCCCCCCTCACTAAACCTGTGTGTTTCTATAGGAGTTGTGTGAAGACCCCCCTCACTAAACCTGTGTGTTTCTATAGGAGTTGTTTGAAGACCCCCCTCACTAAACCTGTGTGTTTCTATAGGAGTTGTGTGAAGACCCCCCTCACTAAACCTGTGTGTTTCTATAAGAGTTGTGTGAAGACCCCCCTCACTAAACCTGTGTGTTTCTATAGGAGTTGTGTGAAGACCCCCCTCACTAAACCTGTGTGTTTCTATTGGAGTTGTGTGAAGACCCCCCTCACTAAACCTGTGTGTTTCTATAGGAGTTGTGTGAAGACCCCCCTCACTAAACCTCTGTTTCTATAGGAGTTGTGTGAAGCCCCCCCTCACTAAACCTGTGTGTTTCTATAGGAGTTGTGTGAAGACCCCCCTCACTAAACCTGTGTGTTTCTATAGGAGTTGTGTGAAGCCCCCCCTCACTAAACCTGTGTGTTTCTATAGGAGTTGTTTGAAGACCCCCCTCACTAAACCTGTGTGTTTCTATAGGAGTTGTGTGAAGACCCCCCCTCACTAAACCTCTGTTTCTATAGGAGTTGTGTGAAGACCCCCCTCACTAAACCTCTGTTTCTATAGGAGTTGTGTGAAGACCCCCCTCACTAAACCTCTGTTTCTATAGGAGTTGTGTGAAGCCCCCCCTCACTAAACCTGTGTGTTTCTATAGGAGTTGTGTGAAGACCCCCCTCACTAAACCTCTGTTTCTATAGGAGTTGTGTGAAGCCCCCCCTCACTAAACCTGTGTGTTTCTATAGGAGTTGTTTGAAGACCCCCCTCACTAAACCTGTGTGTTTCTATAGGAGTTGTGTGAAGACCCCCCTCACTAAACCTCTGTTTCTATAGGAGTTGTGTGAAGACCCCCCTCACTAAACCTGTGTGTTTCTATAGGAGTTGTGTGAAGACCCCCCTCACTAAACCTGTGTGTTTCTATAGGAGTTGTGTGAAGACCCCCTCACTAAACCTGTGTGTTTCTATAGGAGTTGTGTGAAGACCCCCCTCACTAAACCTGTGTGTTTCTATAGGAGTTGTGTGAAGACCCCCCTCACTAAACCTGTGTGTTTCTATTGGAGTTGTGTGAAGACCCCCCTCACTAAACCTGTGTGTTTCTATAGGAGTTGTGTGAAGACCCCCCTCACTAAACCTCTGTTTCTATAGGAGTTGTGTGAAGCCCCCCCTCACTAAACCTGTGTGTTTCTATAGGAGTTGTGTGAAGACCCCCCTCACTAAACCTGTGTGTTTCTATAGGAGTTGTGTGAAGCCCCCCCTCACTAAACCTGTGTGTTTCTATAGGAGTTGTTTGAAGACCCCCCCTCACTAAACCTGTGTGTTTCTATAGGAGTTGTGTGAAGACCCCCCTCACTAAACCTCTGTTTCTATAGGAGTTGTGTGAAGACCCCCCTCACTAAACCTCTGTTTCTATAGGAGTTGTGTGAAGACCCCCCTCACTAAACCTCTGTTTCTATAGGAGTTGTGTGAAGCCCCCCCTCACTAAACCTGTGTGTTTCTATAGGAGTTGTGTGAAGACCCCCCTCACTAAACCTCTGTTTCTATAGGAGTTGTGTGAAGACCCCCCTCACTAAACCTGTGTGTTTCTATAGGAGTTGTTTGAAGACCCCCCTCACTAAACCTGTGTGTTTCTATAGGAGTTGTGTGAAGACCCCCCTCACTAAACCTCTGTTTCTATAGGAGTTGTGTGAAGACCCCCCTCACTAAACCTGTGTGTTTCTATAGGAGTTGTGTGAAGACCCCCCTCACTAAACCTGTGTGTTTCTATAGGAGTTGTGTGAAGACCCCCCTCACTAAACCTGTGTGTTTCTATAAGAGTTGTGTGAAGACCCCCCTCACTAAACCTGTGTGTTTCTATAGGAGTTGTGTGAAGACCCCCCTCACTAAACCTGTGTGTTTCTATAGGAGTTGTTTGAAGACTGTAGAGTTATATTTGTATTTATTCATGTTGGCAAACTATGGATAAGCTTAAAATGGGAATAATTTGGGTAAAACTGTGAGCTGCATTTGGGGCCTGTTGACATGTGTTTTTGAGGACAAAGGAAGATGGGGGAAGGTGAGAGCATGTCCTGATTTGCATTCAACTTAGAACGAGCTACAGTGGTTGTGATATTAAGAGAGGTCTCTTGGGTTTCTCTGGTGCTTATCAATAGTAGCAGTTAAGTGAATACTGTTCAAACAATACCTGTGTTTGTGTTTTATATTGATTTCTCTGTTTTATCCTTTCATAAATGTAAGGACTACAAATGGCTATAAACATTCTGGGCTGGTTGGAGTAAACAGGGTTTTATAGCTCTGTGGGGGAGGTGTAGGTATGCAGGCCTTGAGACCTTTTGTTGGAAAGTGAGCCTGTTTGGTTTCCTGCTGCGTTTCCTGCTGCGTTGCGTCTCCCAATGAGATGACCTGAAAAGATGACCAGCTGACCTAACACCAAACCCCTCCTTCTTACTCTGGTATATCTCCGGTGGATCCCTGGCGTTCGGCCTCTTCTTCACATGCTGCCCTCGGGTGAAAGTAGCTCTGTAGTATGCGGACTAGAGCAGGAGTAAGCCGGCATTACTCCTTAAGCATTGCAATATAACTGTAATATATCATGTTGTATTGTAATGATTGTATTGCATTGTCATATTGCCATTAAAGTAGATTATTGTTAACGGTTACTTTGTAGATATGGATTCCTTCCTGTATTATAACCAGCTTCATAGGAACGCGCGGAGATTTGAAAAGCGGACCAGTTATCCCTCCAAATCTCTAACAAGACCCCCCTCACTAAACCTGTGTGTTTCTATAGGAGTTGTGTGAAGACCCCCCTCACTAAACCTGTGTGTTTCTATAGGAGTTGTGTGAAGACCCCCCTCACTAAACCTGTGTGTTTCTATAGGAGTTGTGTGAAGACCCCCCTCACTAAACCTGTGGTGTTTCTATTGGAGTTGTGTGAAGACCCCCCTCACTAAACCTGTGTGTTTCTATAGGAGTTGTGTGAAGACCCCCCCTCACTAAACCTCTGTTTCTATAGGAGTTGTGTGAAGACCCCCCTCACTAAACCTGTGTGTTTCTATAGGAGTTGTGTGAAGCCCCCCCTCACTAAACCTGTGTGTTTCTATAGGAGTTGGTGTGAAGACCCCCCTCACTAACCTGTGTGTTTCTATAGGAGTTGTGTGAAGACCCCCCCCCACTAAACCTGTTGTGTTCTATAGGAGTTGTGTGAAGCCCCCCCTCACTAAACCTGTGTGTTTCTATAGGAGTTGTTTGAAGACCCCCCTCACTAAACCTGTGTGTTTCTATAGGAGTTGTGTGAAGACCCCCCTCACTAAACCTCTGTTTCTATAGGAGTTGTGTGAAGACCCCCCTCACTAAACCTGTGTGTTTCTATAGGAGTTGTGTGAAGACCCCCCTCACTAAACCTGTGTGTTTCTATAGGAGTTGTGTGAAGACCCCCCTCACTAACCTCTGTTTCTATAGGAGTTGTGTGAAGCCCCCCTCACTAAACCTGTGTGTTTTCTATAGGAGTTGTGTGAAGACCCCCCTCACTAAACCTCTGTTTCTATAGGAGTTGTGTGAAGACCCCCCTCACTAAACCTGTGTGTTTCTATAGGAGTTGTGTGAAGCCCCCCCTCACTAAACCTGTGTGTTTCTATAGGAGTTGTGTGAAGACCCCCCTCACTAACCTGTGTGTTTCTATAGGAGTTGTGTGAAGACCCCCCTCACTAAACCTGTGTGTTTCTATAGGAGTTGTGTGAAGACCCCCCTCACTAAACCTGTGTGTTTCTATAGGAGTTGTGTGAAGACCCCCCTCACTAAACCTGTGTGTTTCTATAGGAGTGTGTGAAGACCCCCCCTCACTAAACCTGTGTGTTTCTATAGGAGTTGTGTGAAGACCCCCCCTCACTAAACCTGTGTGTTTTCTATAGGAGTTGTGTGAAGACCCCCCTCACTAAACCTGTGGTGTTTCTATAGGAGTTGTGTGAAGACCCCCCTCACTAAACCTGTGTGTTTCTATAGGAGTTGTGTGAAGACCCCCCTCACTAAACCTGTGTGTTTCTATAGGAGTTTGTGTGAAGACCCCCCTCACTAAACCTGTGTGTTTCTATAGGAGTTGTGTGAAGACCCCCTCACTAAACCTCTGTTTCTATAGGAGTTGTGTGAAGACCCCCCTCACTAAACCTGTGTGTTTCTATAGGAGTTGTGTGAAGCCCCCCCTCACTAAACCTGTGTGTTTCTATAGAAGTTGTGTGAAGACCCCCCTCACTAAACATGTGTGTTTCTATAGGAGTTGTGTGAAGACCCCCACCTGTTTGTGGACGGCATCAGCGCCCACGACCTGCACCAGGGTCAGCTGGGGAACTGCTGGTTCGTGGCCGCCTGCTCCAGCCTCGCCTCCAGAGAGGCGCTGTGGCAGAAGGTACGTGCTTTTAGGGCTGAGATTTAAGTCTAAAATAAATTGTGAGAGAAAACTCAGAATTCTGAAAATGTTGTATTTTTTTCTGATTATTGTGAGTTGTTTTTTTTCTTCTGAAACTAAAGTCAGAATCAGCGACTTTAATCTCAGAAAAAAATAAGAAAATCTGAAAAATAAATCTGAGTTTTGGTTGAATCAGAATTATTATTTTTTACATTTCCTGGAAAAATAAATTCTGAATAAATTTATAGAAAATTATAGAAAATGTTAAAAAAAATCCATTTGATATCTTTTCTGTATTTTTATTGTTTTCACTTCAGAAACTTCAGATATTTGACGTTAAATTCAGAATAAAAGGCAGAATTAAAGTCAGGGAAACATTTACTGTTAAATATATTTGAAATTCATCTCAGAATTCTCAAGAAAAGAAAAAAAAAGTTCGGAGAAATAATAATCTGAGTTTTTCTTTTCCAGCAAAAAACATTTCTGGAAAAAACATTTGAAAATTATTTTGTACATTTCTTTTTTTTGTAAGAAGTGAGAATTCTTTTTTTTCTGAACATTTAAGAATTCTGTCTTTTATTTGGTCAGATCTCAAAAACATGTTCACACGTGTCCCTAATCCTCGTCCATAGGAACAGCATGTGTGAGTTTGTGTGTCCTGTGAGCTCGATCTGGCCCCGAGCCTTAGCTTGAGACCCTTTCTATGCAGTTTCAAACTGATTCTGATCTGAGCTTTAGAAAGTGGAAGTGTGTTGAAGATGTCTTTGTGCAGAGATCTGTTCAGTCTCCTGCTCGACTTCATGATACCAAAACAACCAATGGCTGTGGCTGGTTACCCAAAACACTGATTTATGGTTGCAAAAAGAGCCTTTCAAGAAGCTTCAGAGCTTTTGTCAGATTACATTTTGCCTCTCTTAAATCCTTGTTATTACTCAGCAAAGTATTTTTTTTAAATGCTAGTATGAAGGTCGCACTTCAGTTATTTTTGCAGATCATTTTCCACTCTATTTATCGCTTGTCTATTGAATTTTCTCGGCTTTAAAGATATTGATTTTACATGATTAAAAAAAAGCATGAAATCTCCATTTTTTACGAGATGAAAAAAGCATTTTCTGATATTTTTTTAATGTAATTATCTTTTTCTGCAGCACTACTTAGAGCAGGGGGGTCAACCTCAAATACACAGTGGGCCAACATTAGAAAATGGGTACTAGTGGAGGGCCGGATGGTTCAATGTTTATTGCAGAAGTTATTGAAATGAACTTATTGCACATATTAAACCTGGAACTAACAAAGCTTAAATGAATAAAAGAGAGAGAGAGAGAGAGAGAGAGAGAGAGAGAGAGAGAGAGAGAGAGAGATAGAGAGAGCATAGAGAGAGAGATCATAGAAGAGAGAGAGCGATGAGAGAGAGAGGAGAGAGAGAAGAGAGAGAGAGAGAGAGAGAGGAGAGAGAGAGAGAGAGAGAGAGAGAGAGAGAGAGAGCGAGAGAGAGAAGAGAGAGAGAAGAGAGAGAGAAATATATTTGCGAGCCGTAGCTCTGGCGTTTTAGACATTCGCCTAGGGCGCCAGATCTGTGGAGGCGCTGCGCTGGCAGCTCTGGGAGGGAAAAAAACATTTTTGACCGTTGGGGCTCATCCTAATTTTCGGCCTTGATGTAACAATATTCATAATTAAGTAAATGTAACACCCTTTTCACCCCGGTTACACGTTTCATTGCCCTGTACGATGGCGCTGTAAGTGATGAAATGGGGGGTGTTGGCTTATCTGGCGCCCGCAGCTCACAGCCAAAGTGCGAGTGAGAGAGGGAGAGAGGGAGGGTGCACCGGTACCAGCGCTGTTGTTATTAGAATCTGGTGCTACCGTGCTTGCTGCTCTAACGGATATAAGAAGATGTTTCTACAATGATGTGGAGGGAGAGTCCTCTCCAGTCAGACTGAGAGGCTGATAACTACAGCTCAGTGAGGTAAAGGACTCTTGAGTGTTTAGATAGTTCACTTTAGTCTAAGTTCAAACGGTTTGGTCACAATTTATGTAAACACATATTTCCAAGGCACTCCTTTATAATTATTGGGATAAACAGGTTTGAAATGATTCCAATGTATACTATAGGACAGTAACCAAAAATATCCTTTAAAACTGGAGAGATAAAAAAAAATGCATAAATAAATAAATGTTAAGGTAAAATAAGATATGAATGAACAACATAAATAAAATAAGTTACATTCATTTGTTATTGGCTATGGTAGGTTATTGGTTATGTTCACATACTTATTTGATTACATCCACTTGTCTAAGATGACAACAGAGACTTTCAACCCAAAACCAGCTGTTGACTTGTGGATGCAAGCAGCTAATCACAGACTCAACCAGAGAGGAAGAAGTAGGCCTACATCATCAGCTACCATGTCTGACAGAGAGGAAGACAGTGAGGAGAACAGTCAGGAGGGGTTAGTGGATCGCCGGAGCTGTTAGATTAACATTAACATGCTTATTGTAGTTGTAAGTGCACTGCCTTGCGGCCTGTAGCACCATCCTTGATGGAGCATAGTGTGGGCTGGACCTGTATTTTACAGGAAAGGAGTGAGCAGAGGGTCGAGTGTCGATTCTTGTTCTGTTTTCTGTGACTATCTTCCTCACCCTCTCAGACTTTTAGTTGCGCGTGCTACTAAAGAGACGCGCTACCATGGAAACCAAACAATGTTGTAGCTGTATTAGCTGTATTAAAGTCTGAGTGGAAACAGTCGTGAGTAAATCTGATTTGGTCAGAAATCGGGAGAAATGCGGGGAGAGATATGACCCCCGGGAGGAAACCGAGAGAGGGCAGTGAAATCGGGAGTTTCCCGCGAAAATCGGGAGGGTTGGCAAGTATGCTTGGCATCTCATCTTGGGTGCAAGGTCATCAATGTTGGGCTCAGGCTCTGAGCGGGAGGAGACCCTCAGGATGGAGTGAAGGTGTGCGTGCAATATACCGGCGGGCCAGATCTAATAGGAATTAGAAATTATCCTGCGGGCCGAAATTAAATCCACCAAGGGCCTGATTTGGCCCCCGGGCCTTCAGTTTGACTTAGAGGGATGTCATTGTTATTCCTTCCCTTTGAGATAATCCATTGGTTTTAACCCCTTCCTGTCACCCTTTGAGCAAAAGCACACATAGCAATGAGGACACTTATGCATTCAAGGTGAGCAGGAACTAATTGAGACTGCAGATAATGCAGCGTTTTTTATCAGAGGATCATTTAAAGCTTCAGAAAGCACGTTACTTTGATGCTTTCTGGCAACGTGAAATGAACTTAATACCTTCCTGGACACCTCCGTTATTTCCTTTCTCACACACACTTCATCTCACACACACTTCATCTCACACACGTCCTCTCGTTCAGTCACAGTTACTGTTTGCAGGAGGATGAGAGGAGGCTTAGAGACTAAATCCTCACGCCTCCCATCACTCTTGTTTGTCAAGCAAGACGGATGAGGCAGCATGAACCTTTCCCGTCCAATAGGGAATACACACACACACACACACACACACACACACACACACACACACACACACACACACACACACACACACTGTCTCTATCCATTATCTCACCGGGACTCATTGCTACCAAACCCATCGGGGCTGGCTGTTTGTCGAAGAGGACGTGATGAATAACATTTCTGTTTTAGACGTTGGTTAAGAAAAGAAAAAAAGGCAAATACACATCGTTTTTTAATATATCCATTTTATTAGATTAAGCTGTATTTCACAATCGTAGAAGACAAAGACACTTTTATGATCAACAGGTTTCAAAAGAAAGGTATCGATGGATGAAGAGGGAAGTCTCTATTTATCACTCGGTCTAGAAATATTGAAAAATGTCTATTGCATTTTCTAGGCTTTAAAGATATTGATTTTATAAGAGAACATAATCCGTAAATCTCCATATTTGATGAGTTGAAAAAAGCATTTTCTGATATATTTATTTTTAATGCAATTATCTTTTTCTGCAGAAGAATGCCATTGTTATTCCTCCCCCTAAAGATAACCCACTAGTTCAAGACCCACCCTTTGAGCAAAAGAAGACCTGTCCTTACAGATAGTCAGAAATTGTGATATCCTTAAGAAGAAAGCGTTAAAAAAAAGCCGGTTTCAGCTGAAATATCTAAACTCACGAGCTCAGCAAAATATGTTTTAACTGTCCGTTGTGAAAATGATGGAGCAGCTGACAAGAAAAAAGGCAAATACATTGTCTTTAAAGGCTGTATTTAACGTTATAGCATACAAACACACAAAGAAACACACTTTTATGATCGACATGTTTGAAAAGAAAAGTATAGATGGATGAAGAGGGAAGTCTCGTCCTCACAGATAGTCAGAAAATTGTGATATCCTTAAAAGAAAA